>NC_042959.1:29183478-29484690 GCF_901001165.1 Salmo trutta | reverse complement strand
ACACACACACACACACACACACACACACACACACACACACACACACACACACACACACACACACACAACCCATTCAAGTGAGTGAGGTGGAAAGGATGTTAAAGCCTATTTAAACCTTCCCCAACCAGAAACCGTGGATTGATGGCAGCATTCGTGCAAAACTGAAAGCGCCAACCACCGATTTTAATCATGGCAAGGCGACTAGAAACATGACCGAATACAAACAGTGTAGCTATTCTCTCTGCGACGCAATCAAACAAGCTAAGGGTCAGTATAGAGACAAAGTAGAGTCGCAATTCAGACACGAGACTTTGCTCGCTTTGAGGACAATACAGTGCCACTGACACTGCCCGCTACCAAAGCCTGTGGGTTCTCCTTCACAGTGGCCAACGTGAGTAAAACATTTAAACGTGTTAACCCTCGCAAGGCTGCCGGCCCAGACGGCATCCCTAGCCGAGTCCTCAGAGCATGCGCAGACCAGATGGCTGGTGTGTTTATGGACATATTAAATCAATTCCTATCCCAGTCTGCTGTGCCCACATGCTTCAATATGGCCACCATTGTTCCTGTTGCCAAGAAAGGTAAGGTAACTGAACTAAATTACTACTGCCCCATAGCACTCACTTCTGTCATTGTGAAGTGCTTTGAAAGACTAGTCAAGGATCATATCACCTCCACCCTATCTGATACCCTAGTACCCTCCAAACTAGTCATTAAGCTCGAGACCCTGGGTCTCAACCCCCCATGTGCAACTGGGTCCTGACGGGATGCCCCCAGGTGGTGAGGGTAGGAAACAACATCTTCAGCCTGCTGATCCTCAACACTGGGGCCCCACAAAGGTGCGTTCTCAGCCCTCTCCTGTACTACCTGTTCACCCATGACTGCGTGGCCATGCAGGCTTCCAACTCAATCATCAAGTTTGCAGATGACACTACAGTGGCAGGCTTGATTACCAACAACAACGAGACGGCCTACTGGGAGGAGGTGAGGGTCCTCCGAATGTGGTGTCAGGAAAATAAAACAACAAAACAAAACAAAGGAGATGATCATGGACTTCAAGAAAGCAGAGGGAGCATCCCCCATCCATATCAATGGGACAGTAGTGGAGAAGGTGGAAACTTTTAAGTTCCTTGGCGTACACATCACGGACAAACTGAAATGGTCCACCCACACAGACAGCGTGGTGAAGAAGGCACAACATCGCCTCTTCAATCTCAGGAGGCTGAAAAAATGTGGCTTGTCACCTAAAACACTCACAAACTTTTACAGATGCACAATCGAGAGCATCCTGTTAGGCTGTATCACCGCCTGCTACGGTAACTGCTCCGCCCACAACCGCAAGGCTCTCCAGAGGGTAGTGAGGTCTGCGCAACGCATCACCGGGGGCAAACTACCTGCCCTCCAGGACACCTGCAACACCCGATGTCACAGGAAGGCCCAAAAGATCATCAAGGACAACAACCACCAGAGCCACTGCCTGTTCTCCCCACTACCATCCAGAAGGCGAGGTCGGTATAGGTGCATCAAAGCTGGGACCGAGAGACTGAAAAACAGCTTCTATTTCAAGGCCATCAGACTGTTAAACAGCCATCACCAACATAGAGTGGCTGCTGCCAACATACAGACTCAATTCTCTGGCCACTTTAATACATTTATTAAATTGATTTAATAAAGGTATCACTAGTCACTTTAAATAACGCCACTTTAATAATGTCTACATATCCTACATTACTCATCTCATAGATATACTGTATTCTATACCATCTACTTCATCTTGCCTATGCCGCACGGCCATCGCTCATCCATATATTTACATGTACATATTCTTATTCACCCCTTTACATTTGTGTGTATAAGGTAGTCGTTGTGAATTTGTAAGATTACTTGTTAAATATTACTGCACTGTCGGAACTAGAAGCACAAGCATTTCGCTACACTCGCATTAACATCTGCTAACCATGTGTATGTGACCAATAACATTTTATTTTATTTTATTTGATGAAGCAGGTGGGTGATTGTGTGCTTCAACAATGGCAACCATGTATTGGATAGCCTACAATCTGGAGGTTTCAAGTTCCATGATGTCCACATCACTAACAAACTATCATGGTCCAAACACACCAAGACAGTCGTGAAGAGGGCACAACACCTACACCTGTTCCCCCTCAGGAGACTTGAAACGATTTGGTGTCAGAGGAAGGCCCTAAAAATTATCAAAGTCTCCAGGCACCCAAGTCATAGACTGTTCTCTCTGCTAGCACACAGCAAGTGGTTCCAGAGCACCAAGTCTAGGTCCAAAAGGTTTCTTAACCTGTTTGGTATAGGGGGCAGTATTGAGAATTTTGGAAAAAATATGTTCCCATTTTTAACGGCCTCCTACACCAACTCAGAAGCTAGAATATGCATATTATTGTTCAGGTTTGGATAGAAAACACTCTGAATTTTCTAAAACTGTTTGAATGGTGTCTGTGAGTATAACAGAACTCCTATGGCAGGCAAAAACCTGACAAGGCTTCAAGCAGGAAGTACCCTGTCTGACAAGGAGTCGTGCGTCTTACCTCTTTTTATTGAAAAGTAAGGATCTTAGCTGTAACGTGACAATTCCCAGGGCTCCAATAGGCTCTCAGAGCCCGCGAAATAACTGAAGGTTTACGAGGGAACCTCAGGTTGAAATATATTATCGCCTTTTGTAAGTGGATGCTCGGAGGACCTTTCAATGATGCGCGTGCATGAGTCGCTTCTGAGGAGAAATTTTATTCGGCTGTTTAGGCTCAATGCATACTCCCGGTCGGAATATTAACACTTCTCTATGACATAAATGGCATAAAAATTGGTTTTAAACAGCGGTTGACATGCTTCGAAGTACGGTAATGGAATATTTAGACATTTTTGACACGCCAATGCGCCATGCGCGACACCGCGAAAAAGCATTCTAGAACTCACGAACAAAACGTCGCTGTTGGAACATAACGATGGATTATTTGGGACCAAACCAACATTTGTTATTGAAGTAGAAGTCCTGGCAGTGTATTCTGATGAAGAACAAGCAAGGTAAGAACATTTTTCTTATAGGAAATGTGATTTTGGTGGAGGCTGAACTGGGTGGGTATCTAAATAGCTAGCCCTGTAACGCCGGGCTATGTACTTACATTATTGCAAAATGTGCTTCATCCGAAAAGCTATTTTAAAATCGGACATATCGAGTGCATAGAGGGGTAATGTATCTATAATTCTTAAAATAATTGTTATGCTTTTTGTGAACGTTTATCGTGAGTAATTTAGCAAACTGTTAGTAAATTCACCGGAAGTTTGCGGTGGTTATGCTTTTTCTGAACGTCACATGCTAATGTAAAAAGCTGGTTTTTGATATAAATATGAACTTGATTGAACAGACATGCATGTATTGTATAACACAATGTCCTAGGTGTGTCATCTGATGAAGATTATAAAAGGTTAGTGCTGCATTTAGCTGTGGTTTGGGTTTATGTGACATGATATGCTAGCTTGAAAAATGGCTGTGTGATTATTTCTGGCTGGGTACTCTGCTAACATAATCTAATGTTTTGCTTTTGTTGTAAAGCCTTTTTGAAATCGGACAGTGGGGTTAGATTAACGAGATTCTTGTCTTTAAATAGCTGTGAAATAGTCATATGTTTGAGAAATTGAAGTTATAGCATTTCTAACGATTCAAAAATCGCGCCACTGGATTTCAGTGGCTGTTACGTAGGTGGGACGAGTTCGTCCCACATGTACTAGAGAGGTTTTAACAGCTTCTACCCCCAAACCATAAATTGACTAAACAGTTAAACGAATGGCTGTCTGGACTATTTGCATTGACCCTCTTTTTTACGCTGCAGCTACTCGTTGTTTATTATCTATGCCTAGTCACTTTACCCCTACCTACATGTACATATTACCTCAATTATCTTGACTAACCTGTACCCCCGCACATTGCCTCTGTACAGGTATTGACTCTGCATATAGCTTCGTGATTGTTATTTTTATTGTGTTACTTTTTTAAATGTATAATTTTAGTATTTTGTAATATCATTTATTTTTAGCAAAGAATGAGTTACTTAAAAAAACAACTCTGCGTTGTTGATTAAGTGCTTGTAAGTAAGCATTTCACGGTAAGGTCTACACCTGCTATATTCGGCACATGTGACAAATACAATTTGATTGGATTTGATCCAATAGAGCGCTCCCTAAAATATCTATACCTATGGGCCATGGGGAAAAAGAATGCACTCCATAGTGAGTTGGGTGCCAATTGAGACACAAGACAGGTTTCCTAGTTATATTCAACAAAAGCAATGTCGCAATAATTGCGAGATGTGTAATGGAAATGGCATATATTGGAGACACTTTCTAAAGGTCGACAACATTTGAGTTTTTATTGAAACAAATGATGAAAGAAACTGTGCTTTTTGAATAAATTAAGATTGATGAATACTTTTGAATGTATGTCTGGCACGTGATGTCATCACTAGGCTACTTGCGTACCCGGAACATGCTTCCAAAATCACTTTTTTCAACTTGTCTTTGCAGGACAAGGATTGTCCTGACTTTCAAGAATGCATGAATTACTTCGCCTTGCTTTTCCGGTTGGCTGGATCAGTGTTAATTTGGCCCGTTTATTTAGATTTAGTCTTAGTCATTTTGACAAAAATATCATTAAGTATCAGTCACATTTTTGTCGTTTGATTAATGTTTTAGTCTAGTTATGTCAAAATTGTGAAAACTGTGGGTGCTTTTAGTCAACTAAATGACCTTTAACTTGAGTCATATTTTAGTCACTGCACATTTGTATTGCCTCATTAAAGTACAGTTTAGTAAACATAGATGAACATGTGAATTCCAAATTCAGCCTACATAAATTTTACACTTTACACAAACAGAGAGAGAGCGAGAGAGAGAGAGAGAGAGAGGAGAGAGCGAGAGAGAGAGAGGAGAGAGAGAGAGAGAGAGAGAGAGAGAGAGAGAGAGAGAGAGAGAGAGAGAGAGAGGGAGAGGAGAGAGAGAGGAGAGAGAGAGAGAGAGAGAGAGAGAATCACCAGATGGCGTCGCAAAGTATTGGTAAAGTAGTATAGGTTGCACCACCGTCACTCGCATGTTAAAGTCAGTGATTTATGTTTTCTATAGGAAAATGAGGCATTAAAATTGTGCAGTGACTAAAATGTGACTAAAGTTAAAGGGCGTTTAGTTGACTAAAATGGCCCACTGTTTTTGTAATTTTGACAATAACTAGACTAAATAATTATTCAAATGACAAAAATGCGACTAAGACTTAATGATATTTTAGTCAAAATGACTAAGACTAGACTAAATCTAAAAAAAGAGTGCCAAAATGAACACTGCTGAGACATGAACCAAGTAATTTGCTTAAATGTATAATGGAAACACATCAACCTCTTAATTTTTATTCAACATTCTAGGTTTCTCGCCTTTTTTTAGATGTGACGTCATTACATCCAACTGTTTTTATTGACACAAGACACCGTAGCAGACAATTGTCACATCTACTTTCTATGTATACTGTCCAAATGTTGACAAAAACAAGTAACGTTAATGGCAACCTTGCTATTGACTCTCATGTTGTAATGAATACTCGGGGAGAAAAAGGTGTAGATTCACACGCGGAGTATGTTTATGAAGCCTTCGCAGAAGGCAGGAATCGTGGTCACAGGCAGGCAATTGTCAAACACAGGTAGGTAGTCAAAAACAAACAATACCTCACAACCATACAAACAGAAAGAACTGAACTAAATAGGGAGCTGATGAGAGCAGGTGAGAAACGAACACAGGTGAAATCAATGAACAAAACAGGGCTACGTTTAAGAACACAAAGAAAAATAACACAAGGTTGACTAAGAAAAGAATAGCAGAACCTTACACATGTAGGTGTATTGGAGGCGTCATACTGGAATTTCATTCACTTTGTACAGCTACAACATTTAAAACAGAACAACTCACTTTAGCTAGTCAAAATGTCTGTTTGAATCATGCAAGGCGACTGACTCATCTTTGAAGTGTTATGTTGTTGATGGTCATAATTAGACAGTCATTATAAAGCTAAACTTAATTAAAAAGGTTAACATATTAATTACGCTGAAATGACTTGCTGTTGCGTTTTGCACCTGCAGTTGAGTTGCACCTGTGAAGTAATTGAGATGCTATTGTCATGCGCTGGCACAGATAAATGTCACTCAGTGTTTTGGTCTGATTTCCCTAAAGAGGAGTTTCTCTACTCAATATAAGACACTCGAGTTCACTCTTAATGAATGTGTCAATATGTTTCTTTAGAGGAGCTGGCACCCCTAAAGGAGCTGTAAACTCAAGGTTTTTAACTCTTTAGGAAATGTTGGCAAGCTATCTGGTTTCAGGTTTCCTGGTGTTTTGCTCTGTTGTGTCTCCTTGTCTGTCTCTTTCTCTGTCTCTCTCGTTTCCTTTCTGTTGCTGAGAGCAAATTCATTCTAATCCAAAACTGTCACTCATGCATGACATTTCTCCTTCATAGGAATCTGAAGCTAAAGTAACTCAACTCATATCCTGAAAATGTGTTTTTAAATCAAATTATATTACATTTAATTTGTTTTTCCAATGGACATTGTACAACACATTCATTCAACATGCCAGAAACAACCTTGACCTTTGCTCTCAAGATTCTTTATAATGCTCATAGTTTAAAAAAATCCAATTTGTGGTAAAGCACAGTGCCATATTTATTTGTTTGTCTTCCTTCAAGGCTATATTCCAGTCTTTCACAGAGTACTGTGCATATATGTTGATGTGGATTTGGTTTATTTTCTATTCGTATTCAAAAGTAGTTTTTTTCCCTGGTTCTTTTCCCAAAGGGTTACTTTCCCCTCCCCCTCCCGCTTCTAGAGGTAATGCATTTCCTTGACACATGGGAGTTCCTAGCCATCCATTCTTTCCACTTAGCTAATCTAATTAACACCGCTGGCTAATTAGGGAAAGAGTCCGAATGCGGCCATGAAAAGGCATCCATCTTGTAAAATAAAATCTGAAGGGGGAAAAGAGAAGAGGAAATGGAAATCAATGTGGCCACTGATCAACCCCATGATTACCTACTCTCCTCTTCTTCTTTGTCTGTCTGACTCTGACCAGCCTGACTGGGAAACAGTCTGCATCCCCATCCCACTTCCCACCTATTGTTAGCACTGTGAGTTATCCCCAGTTATCCCCATATTACACTGTGAGTTATCCCCAGTAGTTGAATTAAGGGGGTATGCGGGGGTACTCCGTACCCTTTTTTAGAGAAAAGGGCAAAACATGTCACCCCTTGGTAGCTTAAGACACAGCTAGTGGTGGCAGCACTGCACACTGTTCGAGTGACAGAGAGACAAATGTAAACTGGCAACTAAACATCTTGTGCAGGAAAACACAGATATTCAGATAGATACAGTTGAAGTTGGAAGTTTACACACATGAGCCAAATACATTTAAACTCAATTTTTCACAATTCCTGACATTTAATCCTAGTAAAAAATCCCTGTTTTAGGTCAATTAGGATCACTACTTTATTAAGATTGTGAAATGTCAGAATAATAGCAGAGAGAATGATTTATTTCAGCTTCTATTTCTTTCATCACATTCCCAGTGGGTCAGAAGTTTACATACACTCAGGTAGTATTTGGTAGCATTGCCTTTAAATTGTTTAACTTGGGTCAAATGTTTCGGGTAGCCTTCCACGAGCTTCCCACATTAAGTTGGGTGAATTTTAGCCCATTCCTCCTGACAGAGCTGGCATAACTGAGTCAGGTTTGTAGGCCTACTTGCTCACACACGCTTTTTCAGTTCTGCCCACAAATTTTCTATAGGATTGAGGTCAGGGCTTTGTGATGGCACTCCAATACCTTGACTTTGTTGCCCTTAAGCCATTTTGCCACAACTTTGGAAGTATGCTTGTCCATTTGGAAGACCATTTGCGACCAAGCTTTAACTTCCTGACTGATGTCTTGAGATGTTGCTTCAATATAGCCACATCGTTTTCCATCCTCATGATGCCATCTATTTTGTGAAGTGCAAAAGTCCCTCCTGAAGCAAAGCCCCCCCACAACATGTTGCTGCCATCCCCGTGCTTCACGGTTGGGATGGTGTTCTTTGGCTTGCAAGCCTCCCCCTTTCTCCTCCAAACATAACGATGGTCATTATGGCCAAAAAGTTCTACTTTTGTTTCATCTGACCAGAGGACATTTCTCCAAAAAGTACGATCTTTGTCCCCATGTGCAGTTGCAAACCGTAGTCTGTCTTTTTTATAGCAGTTTTGGACCAGTGGCTTCTTCCTTGCTGAGCGGCATTTCAGGTTAAGTCGATATACTTTTGTACCTGTTTCCTCCAGCATCTTCACACGGTCCTTTGCTGTTGTTCTGGGATTGATTTGCACTTTTCACACCAAAGTACAGCGAGGGAAAAAAGTATTTGATCCCCTGCTGATTTTGTACGTTTGCCCACTCACAAAGAAATGATCAGTCTACAATTTTAATGGTAGGTTTATTTGAACAGTGAGAGACAGAATAACAACAAAAATATCCCGAAAAATGCATGGCAAAAATGTTATAAGATGATTTGCATTTTAATGAAGGAAATAAGTATTTGACCCCCTCTCAATCAGATAGATTTCTGGCTCCCCGGTGTCTTTTATACAGGTAACGAACTGAGATTAGGAGCACAATCTTAAAGGGAGTGCTCCTAATCTCAGTTTGTTATCTGTATAAAAGACACCTGTCCACAGAAGCAATCAATCAATCAGATTCCAAACTCTCAACCATGGCCAAGACCAAAGAGCTCTCCAAGGATGTCAGGGACAAGATTGTAGATCTACACAAGGCTGGAATGGGCTACAAGACCATCGCCAAGCAGCTTAGTGAGAAGGTGACAACAGTTGGTGTGATTATTCGCAAATGGAAGAAACACAAAAAGAACTGTCAATCTCCTTCGGCCTGGGGCTCCATGCAAGATCTCACCTCGTGGAGTTGCAATGATCATGAGAACGGTGAGGAATCAGCCCAGAACTACACTGGAGGATCTTGTCAATGATCTCAAGGCAGCTGGGACCATAGTCACCAAGAAAACAATTGGTAACACACTATGCCGTGAAGGACTGAAATCCTGCAGCGCCCGCAAGGTCCCCCTGCTCAAGAAAGCACATATACATGCCCGTCTGAAGTTTGCCAATGAACATCTGAATGATTCAGAGGACAACTGGGTGAAAGTGTTGTGGTCAGATGTGACCAAAATGGAGCTCTTTGGCATCAACTCAACTCGCTGTGTTTGGAGGAGGAGGAATGCTGCCAAGGAATGGCCCCAAGAACACCACCCCCACCATCAAACATGGAGGTAGAAACATTATGCTTTGGGGGTGTTTTTCTGCTAAGGGGACAGGACAACTTCACCGCATCAAAGGGATGATGGATGGGGCCATGTACCGTCAAATCTTGGGTGAGAACCTCCTTCCCTCAACCAGTGCATTGAAAATGGGTCGTGGATGGGTATTCCAGCATGACAATGACCCAAAACACAGGGCCAAGGCAACAAAGGAGTGGCTCAAGAAGAAGCACATTAAGGTCCTGGAGTGGCCTAGCCAGTCTCCAGACCTTAATCCCATAGAAAATCTGTGGAGGGAGCTGAAGGTTCGAGTTGCCAAATGTCAGCCTCGAAACCTTAATGACTTGGAGAAGATCTGCAAAGAAGAGTGGGACAAAATCCCTCCTGAGATATGTGCAAACCTGGTGGCCAACTACAAGAAACGTCTGACCTCTGTGATTGCCAACAAGGGTTTTGCCACCAAGTACTAAGTCATGTTTTGCAGAGGGGTCAAATACTTATTTCCCTCATTAAAATGCAAATCATTTTATAACATTTTTGACATGCGTTTTTTTGTTGTTATTCTTTTTCTCACTGTTCAAATAAACCTACCATTAAAATTATAGACTGATCGTTTCTTTGTCAATGGGCAAACGTACAAAATCAGCAGGGGATCAAATACTTTTTTCCCTCACTGTTTGTTCATCTCTAGGAGACAGAATGTATCTCCTTCCTGAGCAGTATGATGGCTGCGTGAACCCATGGTGTTTATACTTGCATACTATTGTTTGTACAGATGAACGTGGTAACTTCAGGTGTTTGGAAATTGCTCCCAAGGATGAATCAGACTTGTGGAGGTCTACAATGTTTTTCTTGGGTCTGATTTCTTTTGATGTTCCCATGATGTCAAGCAAAGAGGTACTGAGTTTGAAGGTAGGCCTTGAAATACATCCACAGGTACACCTCCAATTGACTCAAATGATGTCAATTAGCCTATCATAAGCTTCTAAAGCCATGATATCATTTTCTGGAAATTTAGAAACTGCTTAAAGGCTGAGTCAACTTAGTATATGTAATCTTCTGACCCACTGGAGTTGCGATACAGTGAATTATAAGTGAAATAATCTGTCTGTACACAATTGTTGGAAAAATTACTTGTGTCATGCACAAAGTAGATGTCCTAACCGACTTGCCAAAAACTATAGTTTGTTAACAAGACATTTGTGGAGTGGTTGAAAAATGAGTTTTAATGATTCCAACCTAAGTGTATGTAAACTTCCGACTTCAACTGTAGATTTTACCAAATAGATAGATTATATTTCACCAAATACACAGTATACAGATACATTTTACCAATAGTTTTGTGAGTGAGTGAATGTGTGCATTTTTTTGATGGCAGCAGATAGCTAGCTAGCTAGCTAGTTACAAAGTTAGTGAATTGTCTCACAGCTCAGCTGGTCCTGTGCATTTCACTGATCTGCACAGCTTTTTCACCACCTGCACGAAAAGGAGAAAAAAATGCAGTTTGAATGAGAGATCACATGAATGGAGAGTTTTATCTTTAATTTCTGTTCAAAAAAATGAAGATCCGTGTGCAGTCCTACATTTAGCAAATCACCTGTCAACTCAAGCAAGCATGTTTTAGTATAGTCAGAGAATATAACATTTTTGTTAACCTGAGGGGTACAGTATACTACGATTGAAGCTAGATCTACTCAGGCTTTTATAAAACTAGTCAACTTAAGTTAGCTTCACATTCCAGCTCAGATTTCTATATTACGAAGGTTGGATATTGATCATGCAGCTGAAGCTAACTCAAGCAGGCTTGTAACTGTGTGTGCAGGTCGCACATTGATAGTTTAATGCCAAACTATTTTCATTTTTGCCAAAATCAATATTAGAGAAAAGTTATCTTGCAAATTCAACATGCTATGCTGTGAAATAGGCTACTGGAAGTGCCGTTTTCTTTTATTTCTATCGTTAATGTTGTCTTTGAGGTGCTTTGGTGTGATTATCAACGCACCAACACCTTTTCCCCCACATATCGATGAAATTATTTTATAAAGTCATGCAAAAGTTTTACTGTGCCTGAACTTTCAAATGCATCCAGTCATTACTAAATGTGTACTGTGATAGGTATTTTAATATTACTATAGAGAAAATGTGATTAATGAAATATTTAATCAGTTGTCTTCCTTAAACGAAGGGGATGATGATGCAATCTTTGCGAGAGGGAGGGACATTTATTTCATTTGTCCTCAACCCGCAGCTCAGTAATTTCATTCAGGATGAGTGGAGTTAGCCTGCAGGTTAGTTCTGAAGGATTCGTTGACATAAAAATTTACCTGGAATAAAAGGTGAGAGCCACTTTCGTACGACCGGCTATCCAGAGTTGAACTCAAAGTTGACCAAAGTTAACTCGCCAACTCCTCAAACCTGCTACATAGTATATGGTGCTGAGCAGTGTGCTGTTAGCTGGCTCTAGGGTTCTATCTAGCCAGTGTGTTTAGCTACAGTTTCATGAAATTGCCAAAAAGGAAAAGGAAAACAAGCCTAATGCTTTGACCTTTGTTCACTCCATTGACTGTATATGAATGGATTCGCTCTGTTGGTGCCTTTGAATCGTGTTTTATTTCAGTGAGTCTTTTGGTCTTCATCATCAAATCCAATTTTATTGGTTACATACAAATATTTAGCAGAAATGCTTGTATGATGCCGTGTAGGAAGCAAAACGTGTGAATTAATTATTGCCCTGTCTGTCTCCATGTGTTAGCTTTCCTGCATTACAAATGCATTTTGATTTCATATTGATTGGTATGCATTTTAAATTCATAAGCATTATCCTAGCTTAGGGAATGCAATTATGTTTTTTGTGTCGGGTCAGTTGTATTTTCAAGTTGTGATGGGCATAATAATTTTCTTAGCTATGTTGCTTAATTTGTGAATTGTACAGAGTCCTCAGAATTGACCAATTACAGCAAAAATAATACAAATAAAAATAATTAAAAAGATGGGAGAGTGGTGACGTGTGGTGTGATAGGAGAGTGGGGATGTGGTATCTGATAGGAGAGTGGGGATGTGATGGGAGAGTGGTGACGTGTGGTGTGATAGGAGAGTGGGGATGTGGTATCTGATGGGAGAGTGGGGATGTGATGGGAGAGTGGGGATGTGGTATCTGATGGGAGAGTGGTGACGTGTGGTGTGATAGGAGAGTGGGGATGTGGTATGTGGTATCTGATGGGAGAGTGGGGATGTGATGGGAGAGTGGGGATGTGGGCCGTGGTGAGAGAGTGGGGACGCGGGGCATGATGTGGTGTGGGGAAGTGGGGTGTGATGGGAGAGTGGGGATGTGGGCCGTGGTGAGAGAGTGGGGACGCGGGGCATGATGTGGTGTGGGGAAGTGGGGTGTGATGGGAGAGTGGGGATGTGGGCCGTGGTGAGAGAGTGGGGACGCGGGGCATGATGTGGTGTGGGGAAGTGGGGTGTGATGGGAGAGTGGGGATGTGGGCCGTGGTGAGAGAGTGGGGACGCGGGGCATGATGTGGTGTGGGGAAGTGGGGTGTGATGGGAGAGTGGGGATGTGGTATCCGATGGGAGAGTGGGGATGTGATGGGAGAGTGGAGATGTGGGCCATGATGAGAGAGTGGGGACGCGGGGCATGATGGAGGTGTGGGGAAGTGGGGTGTGATGGGAGAGTGGGGATGTGGGCCGTGGTGAGAGAGTGGGGACGCGGGGCATGATGTGGTGTGGGGAAGTGGGGTGTGATGGGAGAGTGGGGACGGGGGGCGTGATGGGTAAGTGGTGACGTGTGAAGGATGATAGGGAGACAGTGAACAGATGTGGAGACTGATGGATTGCAGGGACATTAAAAGTGACAAGAGGCAGTGCTCAGTCAGAATGCAGCACGGCAGGAGGCTTTGGGTCTATCCAATGCCGCAAGGCTATCCACAAAGTCTGCAGGTTTTTTATTTAAATTTGATTTCACCTTAATTTAACCAGGTAGGCCAGTTGAGAACAAGCTCTCTTTTACAACTGTGACCTGGCCAAGATAAAGTAAAGCAGTGCGGTATGGGTATGGGTCAGAGTGCGTGCACGTGGGCATATGAGTACCTGAGAGCGTGTGCATTGGTGCATTTGAGTACCTGCGAGCATGTGTGTGTGTGTATGTGTGTCTGTTTTGCCTCCTGCCATCTGGTGAGGAAGACGTTACCTTCCATACAGATCGCCTGCCTCATAATCACCCCATCAGTCAAAGTCCCCGAGCGCAAACATTGTGTCTGAAACGGAAATATTTAACAGTATGATGTGCTAACGATAGCATCTTCTCGGATCCACACACCAATCACGCGAGGCTAGCGCTTGTTTATTTAACTGTCAACCTCGATGGTCATATAACGCAGACAGCGGTGATTTCTTAGTGCAATAGAGAGATTTCCCTGGCACTTATCCAATACAGGTTGGTTTACCTGTAAGGATATGAACATCTGGTTTTCCTGCTGAGGGTATATGTTCACATAATGACATTTCCATAAGATTCATAAGGGAGCATTTCCTTACACCATGTTGATGTATTGGATGGTTTATTGAGAGAGAAGCACATTCTTGTTACTATTGAGAATAATGTGTACTGCCATGGAGCAAAAGGAATGCCAGAACAGCGAGCGATGATCCATCTCCACCAAAAAAAACATGCAGTCCAAGACCTTACAATCTCCAGAATCAACTATTCTATCTTAGATTTTGCGTCCTGAAAGGATTTTCTTCTCAAACTTAATCTCTATAAGAAAATATAGTTCAAACCTCAAAAGGAAATCATATGTAATTAAAGTGTTTTTATAGTAGCATAGATATACACTGAGCGTATAAACATTAGGAATACCTACCGAATATTGAGTTGTGCTCCCTTTTGCCCTCAGAACAGTATCAATTTGATTGGGCATGGACTCTACAAGGTGTCTAAAGCATTCAACAGGGATGCTGGCCCATGTTGACTTCAATGCTTCCCATAGTTGTGTCAAGTTACCTGGATGTCCTTTGGGTAGTGGACCCACATGGGAAACTGTTGAGCGTGAAAAACCCAGCAGTGTTGCAGTTCTTGACACACTCACACCGTTGCACCTGGCATATAAACTGAGCAAATAAAGAAACGTCCTCTCACTGTCAACTGCGTTTATTGTTAGCATACGTAACGTGTAAAAGTAAAAGTTGTAAAAAAGTAAATTAAAGTACAGATACCCAAAAAACTACTTATGAAGTACTTTAAAGTATTTTTACTTAAATACTTTACACCCCTGTAGAAAATAAACTTACTGTGGGAACAGGATTAGGGCATTTGTGTGGCTAATTTCTTCCATACAGTTAGAAAGAGAGAGAGAGTGAGAGTGAGCGAGAGAGAGAGAGAGAAGGAGAGAGAAAGACAGAGAGGGTCTCTAAATAATACCCTCCTCCTCCTACTCTGCCCTCCTTTGTCTGTTCTCTGTCGGTTAATAACACATTATGTGCTTAAGCCTTTCAATCACTCTGTTTTCCTCTCTCTCTCCCTCGCCACCCCTGTGTCTTTCTCTGAATGCGAGGAGTGCTATCTCTGGGGAAACAGCACAAAACAGAACAAAAGTCTCTCCTTTCGCCGAGCCACTTTATCCCCAGGCATTTTGCTTTTTTACATGTGGTAACAAAAAGTCTATGCATTTTTTAAGAGTCCGTCAATGAATAATTTTTCAATTGTCTGCCTGGTGTGAGTCTGGCTTGGCTAGGTTGTGTTGTCGAGAGAGAAAAGGAATTTGAATGGAATAATCATGGCCTGTTGTTTATGAAACTGACATCATGTTCTGCTGTCCGGGTGGTGTTGATATCAGGGGAGGAAATTTCCTCTTGAGCCTCTGATTGTTGGGAAAATCACAGTTTATCCAAATCTCTCTGACGCAGCTTCAGAATTCTTGAACATTACTCTATTAATTTTTCAAAGTGAAGGAGAACTCCTAGGAGGGAAGCAGAGGGAGAGACACACACTGAACAAAATAATACAAAATTAACTTTTGACTGCAGAAACACAAGGAGGTGAACGCGAGGCTGAGAGCGGGCTGAAACGTCAGGGTCTTGTGTTTTGTGCCGACAGCCCTGTGGGACCCTGGCGTAGTGATGTGTGACAGCGGAGCCGTGAGTGAGGGAGGTCGTAGGTCGTGACAGTGATCTAAGATCAGAACTGAAGTACTGCCAGTACAGGATTTATTTTCACACAGGGAATATGAGTGTGCATGTGTGTGATGTGGTGTCATAATTCCCAGAATCACCAACAATTTTGCATCCAAGCAGTCAGTACAAACCATAATGTTAATGTAAAAACATACCCCTTAGTATGTTTTATGAATCACGCCGTCTATCACTGATTACATCCAGTTCTCTCTGAAGTAATCTTTACCAAATTGCATCCACCTCCACTATCTACAGTCACCAGCTCTGTTAGCCTATAATTCCCTGGGTGTTTAACTGGGTGGTTACCTGAGTGTTTACCTGGGTGTTTGCCTGGGTGTTTAATCCGTATCTTAACTCTGTGGATACAAAGGGATTCAACATATATTGAAAGCGGGTGCTTCCATACAAGTGTGGTTTGTGAGTTCATTAACGCTTTACTGCAGTGGGCTAAATCAGGATCACACAAAATGTTTCTTGGTAGTCTTAAACAAATCTACGTAAAACAAAAGTATACATCTCACACACATGGTAATTGGTTGAAATGAATTCAATTTGAGTTTGCGTCCCGATATTCAGCTATTTATACAGTACCATACAAAATTTTGGACACCTACTCATTCAAAGGTTTTTCTTTATTTTTAAATGTTTTTATATTGTAGAATAATAGTGAAGATGTCAAAACTATGAAATAACACATATGGAATAATGTAGTAACCAAAAAAGTGTTATAATATATTTTAGATATTAGATTCTTTGAAGTAGCCACCCTTTGCCTTGATGACAGCTTTGCACACTCTTGGCATTCTCTCAACCAGCTTCATGAGGAAGGATTTTCCAAAAGTCTTGAAGGAGTTCCCACATACGTTGAGCACTTGTTGGCTGCTTTCCCTTCACTCTGCGGTCCAACTCCTCCCAAACCATCTCAGTTGGGTGATTGTGGAGGCCAGGTCATCTGATGAGGCACTTCATCACTCTACTTCTTGGTCAAATAGCCCTTATGTTGGGTCATTGTCCTGTTGAAAAGCAAATGATAGTCCCACTATGCGCAAACCAGATGGGATGATGTATCGCTGCAGAATGCTGTGGTAGCCATGCTGGTTAAGTGTGCCTTGAATTCTAAATAAATCACAGACAGTGTCACCAGCAGAGCACACCCACACCATCACACCTCCTCCTCCATGCTTCAGTGGGAACCACACATGCAGAGATCATCCGTTCACCTAGTCTGCATCTCACAAAGACACGGCGGTTGGAATAAAACATCTCAAATTTGGACAGATTTCCACCGGTCTAATGTCCATTGCTTGTGTTTCTTGGCCCAAGCAAGTCTCTTCTCCTTATTGGTGTCCTTTAGTAGTGGTTTGTTTGCAGCAATTCGACCATGAAGGCCTGATTCACGCAGTCTCCTCTGAACAGTTGATGTTGAGATGTTTCTGTTACTTGAACTTTGTGAAGCATTTATTTGGGATGCAATTTCTGAGGCTGGTAACTCTAATGAACATATCCTGTGCAGCAGAGGTAACTTTGGGTCTTCCTTTCCTGGGGCGGTCCTCATCAGAGCCAGTTTCATCATAGCGCTTGATGGTTTTGCGACTGCACTTGAAGAAACTTACTTTCAATGTTCTTGAAATCTTCCGTATTGACTGACCTTCATGTCTTAAAGTAATGATGAACTACTGTTTCTCTTTGCTTATTTGAGCTGTTCTTGCCATAACATGGACTTGGTCATGGACTTGGTCTTGGAGCTATCTTCTGAACACCACTCCTACCTTGTCACAACACAACTGATTTGCTCAAATGCATTAAGAAGGAAATAAATTCCACAAATTAACTTTTAACAAGGCACACCTGTTAATTGAAATGCATTCCAGTTGACTACCTCATGAAGCTGGTTGAGAGAATGCCAAGAGTGTGCAAAGCTGTCATCAAGGCAGCTGTTGTTTTCAAACGCGTCGGAAGTTCGTTGGGGTTCCAGGGTTCACTTCCGCTACTCCTCAAAAATGTCTATGCTATCTTTGTTCATACATTGTCACGCCCTAACCTCTGGGTTTTCTATGGTGTATAGGTCAGAGCATGACTAGGGGGGTTTCTAGCATTTCTATTTCTATGTTGGTATTTGTATGGTTCCAATTAGAGGCAGCCGATTATCGTTGTCTCTAATTGGGGATCATACTTATGTTGCCCATTGTTCCCACCTGTGTTGTGGGATATTGTTTTCAGTTAGTGCTTAAGTGCGCTCTGTACAGGATGTTTGTTTATTCTTTGTTGTTTATGTTAAGTTTCACTTACATTTACATTTTAGTAATTTAGCAGACGCTCTTATCCAGAGCAACTTACAGTAGTGAATGCATACATTTCATACAATTTCATATATTTTTTTCTGTGCTGGCCCCCTGTGGGAATCAAACCCACAACCCTGGCTTGCAAACACCATGCTCTACCAACTGAGCTACAGGGAACACTTTGAAATAAAGTATGTGGAACTATACACACGCTGCGCCTTGGTCCGCTCCTTTCGACAAACGTGACATACATAAGCATATTCAAATGAAGTTCCTATCAATCAAATTACTGTTGGTTGAATTAGGTGTTTTGGCTGGGGTCAAAATGACGTAAATAATGTCCATATTGATACTGAAAACTAAAAATAAGGAGTTTATTGACAATGTCATGAAAAATTTTAAGAATATAATAATCCCCCAAATTTACCCCAGTCGGTAATATGAGGGTCAGGGATCTCCTCACTAACCTAAAATAGAATGATATAGGCAGTATGGATTAACATGGGTAACCGGGATCCCAGGACTGCCCCAGGAAATTACCAAAATAAATCCCCAAGTGCCACTAACGCAATTCCACGTAATAATCTGCTGCTGTGCATGTTGTGTAACAAAAAATGTAATAGCACATTATCCAAACAGGATCACATGGAAGCCTTCAGCCTAGAGTATTTATTTCACACAAAGTCGCCATAAATTCAAAGGACACGCATAATTGACACTGCCGGACTGCACACACGACCAGAATGCAGTTAATAAACCCCACAGGAAACCCCTACAGTATAGCCTATAAAATAACGTTTGCTTCTTTGAGCTGTCATTGTGACTCTTCAGACAGTCACGTATTTGAAAGCCCTATGAACAATTCACTACATTTCTGTCACAGACATGAAGTCTGTTAACAATTCAGAGGCATGAGGGAAAATGCTATTTTCTCCTGTCCTAAATCCTAGGCTATTTTCCTATCCAGTTCCAATCCCACTGAAACTCAAAATCCTGACTCCCGTCTCACATGAAAAATCTTAACTTGGTTCTGTAATCCATAGGTTGCGCTATCAAAGCACGACTCTTGCCTATGCATATCAAAAAATGGCATTTCCCTGGCTTCTCGGCCCTGTCTCTTACTTGCTGTCCATATGAGAGCTTCAGTAGAGAATGTGTGATCAACAAACGATACGAGAGAAGATATGGTCCCCGTTAAGATACCTTGATATTTAAACTATTTCTGCTTTCTATCTCCTGTTATTCATGAGCTGATCTGCTATCTGTATAATCATCAACTCGATTTTCCCAAATATAGGAGATATTCTGTCAATTGCTGAAGTAGGTTATCTAGCAGCTTAGTGACTTTGATAATTTGACTTTAGTTTGACTGCCGTTACAAAGTTTGCATAATTCCACAACGCTATACTCGGGGTGCACTCTGTGTGCCCTGAGCGCGCTCTGTGTCGAGATGGCCTACTGCTGAAATGCGCTGAATTAACTGAGGAACATGATAACCAACCCATTCTCCTAATAAAAAAACAACCTGTGGCATAACTGCACTAACAGAATGACACCATGTGGTGCTGTATCTTAGCTGTCAGTCAAACGCAAAATAAAGGTTAAAGTTAGGGTTAGGATAGAAATAGGATACCATTTATGATTAGGCATTAATTCTGAGTGGTTAAATTAAGTGTTAAGGTTTGGGAAAGGCTTAAAACAAAAAAAACACAAAATGTGTACTTAGCACTGGGATTGCACACGGGACCTTCGGAACCAAAAAGGGTGCTTCAAAGGGGTTCTCCTATGGCGACAGCCAAATAACACTTTTAGCTTCTAGATTTTTTTCTAAGAGTGTAGTGGTGCAGCCAAGCAGACAAGTTACTCAGTCCCCCTTGTAATTTCAGGAGAACACTGGCACAGTGACCATATCTTGGTTTTAAACACTTTAAATGGGCACTTCCCATTTTTCCTATATTTCATAGGACTCACTGAGTAATTATGAATTATTCCCGGTATTGAAACCTGGTAGATTTTGGGGAAAACATTTATCCCTGATAGGCAGAATATTGATTTCCATTGTTGTTGGTGAATGTCCACAGTACTTTATCATACAACGCCAGTCTGAGCCATATGTCTGCTATAATGGACAAAATACACCTTCTTACATTTCCAGTCACTTTGATCTGAGTGTCCAGTCTGTTTTGATCCATTGTTCCGTAAATGTGCTTGAAGTAAATTTCTCTCATTGCTTTGATGCAGTCAGCCTGTGTTCAATAGCAGCAGCCATTGTTACGGCTATGGCAGCATTTTACTCCTACCCACTCAAAGCTTTCCCCTTCCTCTTATACCAGCCAATCCTTGATAGCGGAAGAGTGATCGCTTGTCAAAGCCACTCCACTCATGCCCCCCCCCCCCTCCACTTACACCCCTCCATCCCCCTGCCGTCCATTTAATTTAGATGTCAGTATGTGTCTGTGTTATTGAAAGGCCTGTATATTTTAGTCTATTTACGCAGTAAATGAAAGCCCCTGTAAAAGCCTCATCAATTTCTATTAGGCCCTACCTCTCTCTAACTCAAACACACATGCACACTTATGTGGTCGGACAGCTAGGCACACATACACACACATACACACACACACACACACACACACACACACACACACACACACACACACACACACACACTTCCCTGGCTTCTCGGCCCTGTCTCTTACTTGCTGTCCATATGAGAGCTTCAGTAGAGAATGTGTGATCAACAAACGATATGAGAGAAGATATGGTCCCCGTTAAGATACCTTGATATTTCAACTATTTCCGCTTTCCATCTCCCTGTTATTCATGAGCTGATCTGCTATCTGTATAATCATCAACTCGATTTTCCCAAATATAGGAGATATTCTGTCAATTGCTGAAGTAGGTTATCTAGCAGCTTAGTGACTTTGATAATTTGACTTTAGTTTGACTGCCGTTACAAAGTTTGCATAATTCCACAACGCTATACTCAGGGTGCCCTCTGTGTGCCCTGAGCGCACTCTGTGTCGAGATGGCCTACTGCTGAAATGCGCTGAATTAACTGAGGAACATGATAACCAACCCATTCTCCTAATAAAAAACCAACCTGTGGCATAACTGCACTAACAGAATGACACCATGTGGTGCTGTATCTCAGCTGTCAGTCAAACGCAAAATAAAGGTTAAAGTTAGGGTTAGGATAGAAATAGGATACCATTTATGATTAGGCATTAATTCTCAGTGTTTAAATTAAGTGTTAAGGTTTGGGAAAGGCTTAAAACAAACAAAAAAAATGTGTACTTAGCACTGGCATTGCTAAGGACCTTCGGGAACCAAAAAATGTTATCCTATGGGGACAGCCAAATAACACTTTTAGGTTCTAGATAGTACCTTTTTCTCTTAGAGTATAGTGGTGCAGACAAGTTGCGCAGCCCCCCTCTAATTTTAGGAGCTGTCATCAAAGCTATCAGCACAGCTGTCATCAGTGCAAAGGGTGGCTACTTTGAAAAATGTAAAATGCATTTTGATTTGATTAACACTTTTTTGGTTAATACATGATTCCATATGTGTTATTTCATAGCTTTGATATCTTCCCTATTATTCTACAATGTAGATATATGCTGTGTATACAGTTGAAGTCGGAAGTTTACATACACCTGAGCCATTTAAACTCAGTTTTTCACAATTCCTGACATTTAATTCTAGTAAAACTTCCATGTCTTAGGTCATTTAGGATCACCAATTTATTTCAAGAATGTGAAATGTCAAAATAATAGTAGAAAGAATGATTTATTTCAGCTTCTATTTCTTTAATCCCATTCCCAGTGGGTCAGAAGTTTACATATACTCAATTAGTATTTGGTAGCATTGCCTTTCAATGTTTTAACTTGGGTCAAACGTTTTGGATAGCCTTCCACAAGCTTCCCACAATAAGTTGGGTGAATTTTGGCCCATTCCTCCTGATAGAGCTGGCCATCTATTTTGTGAAGTGCACCAGTCCCTCTTGCAGCAAAGCCCCCCCACAACATGATGCTGCCACCCCAATGCTTCACGGTTGGGATGGTGTTCTTCAGCTTGCAATCTCCCCCTTTTTCCTCCAAACATAACGATGGTCATTATGGCGAAACAGTTCTACTTTTGTTTCATCAGAGCAGAGGACATTTCTCCAAAAAGTACGATCTTTGTCCCCATGTGCAGTTGCAAACCATAGTCTGGCTTATTATGGCGGTTTTGGAGCAGTAGCTTCTTCCTTGCTGAGGGGCCTTTCAGGTTATGTCGATATAGGACTCGTTTTACTGTGGATATAGATACTTTTGTACCTGTTTCCTCCAGCATCTTCACAAGGTCCTTTGCTGTTGTTCTGGGATTGATTTGCACTTTTCGCACCAAGTATGTTCAGTTCTAGGAGACAGAACGCGTCTCTCTCCTGAGCAGTATGATGGCTGCGTGGTCCCATGGTGTTTATGCTTGCCTACTATTGTTTGTACAGATGAACGTGGTACCTTCAGGCTTTTGGAACTTGCTCCCAAGGATGAACCAGACTTGTGGAGGTCTACAATTCTTTTTCTGAGGTCTTGACTCATTTATTTTCATGTTCCCATGATATCAAGCAGAGGCCCTGAGTTTAAAGGTAGGCATGGAAATACATCCACAGGTACACCTCCAATTGACTCAAATGATGTCAATTAGCCTATCAGAAGCTTCTAAAGCCATGACATCATTTTCTGGAATTTTCCAAGCTATTTAAAGGCACAGTCAACTTAGTGACTCCAACCTTAATGACTCCAACCTAAGTGTATGTAAATTTCCGACTTCAACTGAGAGAGAGAGAGAGAGAGAGAGAGAGAGAGAGAGAAGTAGCTATAGTGTTGCAATGTTTCTACAGAAATGTTTGAGAAATTCGAAAATATGAGTCACTAGTCTGCGTAACTTAACATGTGCAACCTGATAAATCATTGTGACATCACTGGGTCTGTTTTGTCTTCACAAAACTCTTCAAAATCGGATAACGATGACACTATCAAGCTTGAGCACAGAGAAGATTCATCCATATACAACCACAGGCTCTTATCATATAACTATAGCTCTGTCCTGCGTGTCTTATGAAGCCGGACTGGGCCTGTGTTGTTTGGATAGCTCCCTGTTTGAGTGTGGCTTTTTGTTGAAATGTTCTGCTTTGTAAAACAAATGTATGCCGTGGAAGATACAGCATGATGAACGAGATCACGTTCTGAAATCGCTGAGAGATAAAATATTCTGACAGGCGGCCCTCTGATAAGAATGGATAGAATACAAAAGAGGAGAGGACGCTCAAAGACTTGGTAAACTGGAATGGAGTGTTGTACACAAAAAAGCATTATCTTTAATGTCAAATGATCTTTTATGTATCTGATGACTGCATTTATGATAGCTAATGTGGTCAAATACATGCAAGAGCATGTGTTAAATCATTAATCAAATTGCAAGAATGGCTGTACCTATCCATATTTATATAAGCTGATTATATCGCAGCATTTCAATAATGTGTGTATGTTGGATAGGAAATGGAACAGAGATGGCAGGTATGACAACACTAAAGTAGATCAGCACTAACTCTTTGGCCACCTCACTGTCACATGTTTTCTCTCTCTCGCTCTCTCTCACACACACACACACACACACACACACACACACACACACACACACACACACACACACACACACTCACACACACACACACACACACACACACACACTCCTTCACATATCACTTCAGCAGCACTACTACTATCTCTGTCCCTGGACTGGGTAAATCCCTTGGTGTAATCAGCTTCAGCTTGTCTGTCAGCTGATAAAAGGGACACTGAGTCTCTTCTCCACATCCCTGCCTCTCCTCTTCATTCTCTCCATCTATCTGAGACTACTGCTTCCATAGGTAGAGCTGTGTGTCTGAGTCCGCTTCCCTCTATGTACCTGCCTCTCTGGGTTTTCTCTTGTTTAGAGAACCACAACGCTCCATAGAACATCTACTAAAAGCGATAATTCTCCATTGAAATTTTATCAGATGTTTTCATACCGTGGCCTGAAGTCGAGCTGTGTCCATGTCCCACTGCATTCATTCTATTTATCCATAGAAACCTCTGCAGTCTTGATTCCCTGAAGGAATGGATTTTTTTAAGCACCAACTAGATCTAGCACAATTGTCCTAATTGCCACAATTGCAAAAAACACTACTTTCAATTTGCAAAACCTTGAGTTAGTGATGGGGTCAACTTGGGGTCATGATAGGGGCTGCACCAAATGTTTGATGTATTATAATAATTGATTACGCTTATGTTGTATTAATAGAAGGGGATGGGCTATAAGACCCCTCCCCTACATTTATAGGGTCCTAGACTACAGATTAGCAATATATATATATACTGCTCAAAAAAATAAAGGGAACACTTAACCTGTTACATCTAGGGGGCAGTAATTTCACGGCTGGATAAAAAACGTACCCGATTTAATCTGATTATTAGTCCTGCCCAGAAACTGGAATATGCATATAATTATTAGCTTTGGAGAGAAAACACTCCAAAGTTTCTGAAACTGTTTGAATGGTGTCTGTGAGTATAACAGAACTCCTATGGCAGGCAAAAACCTGAGATGCTTCTGTTCAGGAAGTACCCTGTCTGAACATTTCTTGCCCTTCTTTATTATCTCTGTCGTTTACAAAGGATCTCTGCTCTTACGTGACACTTCTCACGTCAACAATGGAGTCTCACAGCCCGGGAAAAACAGGAATGATGTCATTCAAAGCCCTGGCTGAAGCACACGAGAGCAAATGCTGAGTGGTCAGTCAATGGACTAAGCCTTAGGCGCGTGACACGCCCCGCCCCCGGCTTTCGGTTTTTTCCTCAGTTTACAGACAGGCAGATTCCCGGTCGGAATATTATCGCTTCTCTACGAGATAAATTGCATAAATATTGGTTTTAAACAGCGGTTGACATGCTTCGAAGTACGGTAATGGAATATTTCGAAATTTTTTGTCATATTTTGCGTCATGCTCGTGGCCGAGATTTAGCGTTGGGATAGTGTCTAGAACGCACGAACAAAACGTCGCTGTTTGGATATAACGATGGATTATTTGGGACCAAACCTACATTTGTTATTGAAGTAGAAGTCCTGGCAGTGTATTCTGATGAAGAACAAGCAAGGTAAGAACATTTTTCTTATAGGAAATGTGATTTTGGTGAAGGCTACACTGGGTGGGTGTCTAAATAGCTAGCCCTGTAACGCCGGGCTATGTACTTACATTATTGCAAAATGTGCTTCATCCGAAAAGCTATTTTAAAATCGGACATATCGAGTGCATAGAGGAGTTCTGTATCTATAATTCTTAAAATAATTGTTATGCTTTTTGTGAACGTTTATCGTGAGTAATTTAGTAAAATCACCGGAAGTGTTCGGTGGGAATGCTAGTTCTGAACGTCACATGCTAATGTAAAAAGCTGGTTTTTGATATAAATATGAACTTGATTGAACAGACATGCATGTATTGTATAACACAATGTCCTAGGTGTGTCATCTGATGAAGATCATCAAAGGTTAGTGCTGCATTTAGATATGGTTTGGGTTTATGTGACATGATATGCTAGCTTGAAAAATGGCTGTGTGATTATTCCTGGCTGGGTACTCTGCTGACATAATCTAATGTTTTGCTTTCGCTGTAAAGCCTTTTTGAAATCGGACAGTTTGGTTAGATAAAGGAGAGTCTTGTCTTTAAATAGCTGTAACATAGTCATATGTTTGAAAAGTGTAAGTTTTCGGATTTAGAGGAGTTTGAATTTCGCGCCCCGCCCATCATTGGATATTGGAGCAGACGTTCCGCTAGCGGAACGTGTAGATGTAAGAGGTTAAACAACACATCCTAGATCTGAATGAAAGAAATAATCTTATTAAATACTTTTTTCTTTACATAATTGAATGTGCTGACAACAAAATCACACAAAAATAATCAATGGAAATCCAATTTATCAACCCATGGAGGTCTGGATTTGGAGTCACACTCAAAATTAAAGTGGAATACCACACTACAGGCTGATCCAACTTTGATGTAATGTCCTTAAAACAGGTCAAAATGAGGCTCAGTAGTGTGTGTGGCCTCCACGTGCCTGTAGGACCTCCCTACAATGCCTGGGCATGCTCCTGATGAGGTGGCGGATGGTCTCCTGAGGGATCTCCTCCCAGACCTGGACTAAAGCATCCGCCAACTCCTGGACAGTCTGTGGTGCAACGTGGCGTTGGTGGATGGAGCGAGACATGATGTCCCAGATGTGCTCAATTGGATTCAGGTCTGGGGAACGGGCGGGCCAGTCCATAGCATCAATGCCTTCCTCTTGCAGGAACTGCTGACACACTCCAGCCACATGAGGTCTAGCATTGTCTTGCATTAGGAGGAACCCAGGGCCAACTGCACCAGCATATGGTCTCACAAGGGGTCTGAGGATCTCATCTCGGTACCTAATTGCAGTCAGGCTACCTCTGGCGAGCACATGGAGGGCTGTGCGGCCCCCCAAAGAAATGCCACCCCACACCATGACTGACCCACCGCCAAACCGGTCATGCTGGAGGATGTTGCAGGCAGCAGAACGTTCTCCACGGCGTCTCCAGACTCTGTCACGTCTGTCACGTGCTCAGTGTGAACCTGCTTTCACCTGTGAAGAGCACAGGGTGCCAGTGGCGAATTTGCCAATCTTGGTGTTCTCTGGCAAATGCCAAACGTCCTGCACGGTGTTGGGCTGTAAGCCCAACCCCCACCTGTGGACGTCGGGCCCTCATACCACCCTCATGGAGTCTGTTTCTGACCGTTTGAGCAGACACATGCACATTTGTGGCCTGCTGGAGGTCATTTTGCAGGGCTCTGGCAGTGCTCCTCCTGCTCCTCCTTGCACAAATGCGGAGGTAGCGGTCCTGCTGCTGGGTTGTTGCCCTCCTACGGCCTCCTCCACGTCTCCTGATGTACTGGCCTGTCTCCTGGTAGCGCCTCCATGCTCTGGACACTACGCTGACAGACACAGCCAACCTTCTTGCCACAGCTGGCATTGATGTGCCATCCTGGATGAGCTGCACTACCTGAGCAACTTGTGTGGGTTGTAGACTCCGTCTCATGCTACCACTAGAGTGAAAGCACCGGCAGCATTCAAAAGTGACCAAAACATCAGCCAGGAAGCATAGGAACTGAGAAGTGGTCTGTGGTCCCCACCTGCAGAACCACTCCTTTATTGGGGGTGTCTTGCTAATTGCCTATAATTTCCACCTGTTGTCTATTCCATTTGCACAACAGCATGTGAAATTTATTGTCAATCAGTGTTGCTTCCTAAGTGGACAGTTTGATTTCACAGAAGTGTGATTGACTTGGAGTTACATTGTGTTGTTTAAGTGTTCCCTTTATTTTTTTGAGCAGTGTATATATATGCATTAAAAGGTTTAATATTGTTACACAGTTCTTTTCTAGTCTTTCTAGTCCTCTTATAAGAAACAGTCTGAGAGATGTGTGAGTTATTGCAGTCAAAACAGGGTGTCTGTGAGAAAGCACCTCAAGGCTAAAAGAGATTCATAAACACAGAACCCTGCAGGGGAATGAAAGAGATAAGAGTGTAGTCAGACATACCACTATAAAGCAACTTGGGGAGTGGAAAATTACTGCTAATCCCTTAGAAAACACTGGAAATTTTGTCTCTCCTGCAAGTTTGTAAAACTGTATATGCATGGACTTGGTCTCATGAGTGGAAGGTATTGACGTAGGCAAAACCACACAGCCATTTTCCAAGCAAGGAGAGGCGTCAGAAAAACCAGAAATACAGCTAAAATTAATCACTAACCTTTGATGATCTTCATCAGATGGCACTCATAGGACTTCATGTTACACAATATATGTATGTTTTGCTCGATAAAGTTCATATTTATATAAAAAAAAAACATTTTACATTGAGTTGTAATGTTCAGAAATGTTTTGCCTCCCAAAACTTCCGGTGAATGAGCACATTAATTTACAGAAATACTCATCATAAACGGTGATAAAATATTCAACTGTTATTCAAATAATTATAGATACACTGCTCTTTAATGCAACCGCTGTGTCAGATTTCAAAAAAGCTTTACCGAAAAAGCACACTTTGCAATAATCTGAGTACGGCGCTCAGTCACAAAACCAAACCCGCCATTTTGTGGAGTCAACAAAACTCAGAAGTAGAATCATAAATATTCACTTACCTTTGATGATCTTCATCGGAATGCACTCCCAGGAATCCCAGTTCCACAATAAATGTTCATTTGTTTCGATAAAGTCCATCCTTTATGTCCAAGTACCTCCATTTTGTTCGCGCGTTCAGTCGAGTAATCCAAATCCACTGTGCTCGCACAGTGAGTTCAGACGAAAAGTCAAAGAAGTTATATTACAGTTCGTAGAAACATGTCAAATGGTGTATAGAATCAATCTTTAGGATGTTTTTATCATAAATCTTCCATAATATTCCAATCGGATGATTCCTTTGTCTTCAAAAAAGAAACGGAACACAGCTAACTCTCACGTGAGTGCACGCCACTGAGCTCATGTCATTTTCTCAGTCATCTGACTCCATATGCTCTTATTCTCTCTCCATTCACAGTAGAAGCCTGAAACAACGTTCTAAAGACTGTTGACATCTAGTGGAAGCCTTAAGAAGTGCAAAATGACCCCACAGACACTGTATATTGAATAGGGAATCACTTGAAAAACTACAAACCTCAGATTTCCACACTTCCTGGTTGGATTTTTTCTCAGGTTTTTGACTGCAATATGAGTTCTGTTATACTCACAGACATCATTCAAACAATTTTAGAAGCTTCAGAGTGTTTTCTATCCAACTCTACTAATAACATGCATATCTTAGCATCTGGGACTGAGTAGCAGGCAGTTTACTCTGGGCACCTTCTTCATCCGGACGTTAAAATACTGCCCCCTATCCAAGAGAGGTTAAGCATAAAAATGTGTTGGGTCCACATTCTAAAATATGTCGCATAAAGATTACTTTCTTTTTCTTTATAAAAATAATATTTGCACTGCATCAGGGATACCGTGCACAGACGTTTTGGCTTTCCACGTTTTTCTCAAAATTGCCAGAATGTCACATACGTCCACTTATATCAGTACATTAGTAACAACTTCAACTAGTCAATTAAATAACAAATTAAGTGGATATATGAATTAAACGATCAATTAAAATAAAATGAACATTTGTCACATGCTTCGATAACAACAGGTGAATAATAACAGTGAAATAGTAACTTACAGGCCCTTCCCAACAATGCAGAGAGAAAAAAATATAAAAATAAAAGACAAATAATAAAACAAGGAATAATTACACAATGAATAACGATAACTTAGCTATATACACAGGGTACCAGTACTGAGTCTATGTGCAGGGTTACAAGGTAATTGAGGTATTGCAGATATGTACATATAGGTATGAATAAAGTGACTAGGCAACAGGATAGATAATAAACAGTAACAGCAGTGTATGTGATGAGTCAAAAGAGTTAGTGCAAATAGGGTCAATGCAGATAGTTAAATAGTTAAGCAATAGCTACCGGACTAACTATTTAGTGGGTAGAAGCTGTTCAGGGTCCTATTGGTTCCAGACTTGGTGCATCAGCATCGGTACCACTTTCCGTGCAGTAGCAGAGATAGCAGTCTATGATTTGGGTAGCTGGAGTCTTTGAAAATGTTTACGGCCTTCCTCTGACACCTGGTATGGAGGTCGTGGATGGCGTGAAGCTCGGCCCCAGTGATGTGCTGGCCCGTACACACTACACTCTGTAGTGCCTTGCGGTCAGATGCCAAGCAGTTGCCATACCATGCGGTAATGCAGCCAGTCAAGACACTCTCAATGGTGCAGCTGTATAACTTTTTGGGGATCTGAGGGCCCATGCCGAACATTTTCAGTCTACTAAGGGGGAAGAGACGTTGTTGTGCCTTCTTTACGACTGTGTTTGTGTGTGTGGACCATGATAGATTCTTAGCGATGTGGACACCGATAAAAAGGCTTAGCAGTTTTCTTTTCAACCTGTCATTGGCTAACATATTTATTTTGCAAATTTGAAGTAGTGTTTTTGACAATTGTGCTAAAATTAGATGCTGCTATTTTTGTCCATTCTAATTGGGAATCAAGACTGCAGAGGCGCTTATGGAATAAATGCAGTGGGACACAGCTGGACACAGATTCCCTTTAGGACACTGCCGAGGTGTGAAAACGTCTGATAAAGTTTGTTTCAAGGGTGAAATATTCCATTAATTGCCAATGTGTTGGGTAGGCCAATGTGTTGCTCAAATCAAAATAGGCCTAGTTGTTACTGATAAAGAGTACATTGGAGGTAGTTCATGTGATCAAATGGCTAAGTTAAAGGAAGGGGAAAACCAGGGATGAGAGGAAAGAGGAGGAGTTGCTACAGAGGAGGATGGGACATCACCAGCATCCATCTTAGCTAATCAAGTAGGCCTAATTCCAGTGGTTGGAAAAGTACTCAATTGTCATACTTGAGTAAAAGTAAAGATACCTTAATAGAAAATTACTCAAGTAAAAGTGAAAGTCACCCAGTAAAATACTACTTGAGTAAAAGTCTAACAGTATTTGGTACTTGTACTTAAGTATCGGAAGTAAATGGGACTGCTCAAATGAACTTAATCGCTATTTGTGAATTTATGAAACCTGTGCCGATGGAAAAATATTTTGATGTGGGGCGCTGTCCCCAAACAATCGCATGGCATGCTTTCACTGTAATGGCTACTGTAAATCGGACAGTGTAGTTAGATTAACAAGAATTTAAGCTTTCAACCGATATAAGACACTTGTATGTACCTACATGTTTAATATCCCTAATTTTTATGATTTATTTGAATTGCGCGTCCTCCAGTTTCACAGGAAGTTGCCTAGCCCTTAGAAGAGTATCAAAAGTAAAAGTAAAAGCATAAACCATTTAAAATTCTGTATATTAACCAAACCAGACAGCAAACTTTTCTTGTTTTTTTTATTGACGGATAACCAGGGGCACACTCGAACACTCAGCTATAATTTACAAACAAAGCATTTGTGTTTAGTGAGTCTGCCAGATCAGAGGCAGTAGGGATGACCAGGGATGTTCTCTTGATAAGTGTGTGAATTGGACCATTTTCCTGTCCAAATGTAACAAGTACTTTTTTGTGTCAGGGAAAATGTATAGAGTAGAAAGTACATTATTTTCTTTGGGAATGTAGTGAAGTTGTTACACGGAGTGGAACAGGGAAACCCAAGAGCAGACTCAGACGAGGAGACAGGGATGAAGTAATCAAGGAATTTATTGAAACACAGGGGGAAGATGGATTGCAGGCCAGGGGAAGCTCGGGCGTGTTGCAGGAAACCAGGTGCGGAGGCTGAGGCTGGAGCGAGAGGGGTTGGGACAGGGTGAGCAGGTCCGGAGGGGAATCCAAGGGAGCAGTAGAGTGGGTAATCCAGGGCAGAGTAGCAGGATGAGGAGACGTGGGACTGGACACAGGAACCAGAGTCAGAGCGGGCAGAATTGTAGCAGAGAGGAAAACATAGTCAGGCAAGGAAAACAGGGACAACAGGCTAACAGGATTGAAATGGCTAGAAACGTAGACTGACTGAGCAGAGATTACGATCTGGCAGTGTGGAAGTGGCAGGACTGAGTATTTGTAGAGGTCTTGATTATGGAACAGGTTGCAGCTGGTGGGGACCTGCTCTGACTTCAGCACACCTGTCTCCACCCACACAATCACACACAGAGAGAGAGAGGGAGAGGGAGAGAACACTGGGGGAGTGGTGGCAGTTCAAGGAGGCACAGGATGAGCAGTAGAGGGCGTGGCAGTAGCAGATGTAAAAGAAGTAAAAGTAAAAGTTGGCAAAAAATGTTATAGAAAAGTGCAGATGTCCTAAAAAGATGCCCTTAAGTATTTTTACTTAAGTACTTTACACCACTGCCTAATTCACATAATGTTAGCACCATCTGAAGCTGCGTATGAATGAGAAAGCATGAATACTACATGATATTATTCCTCTAGAATAAATAAACATATACTACACTGAACAAAAATATAAATGCAACATTCAACAATTAACTATTTCACTAAGTTACTGTTCTTAAAAGGAAATCGGTAATTTGAAATAAATTCATTGGGCCCTGAGCTATGGATTGGACATGAATGGGAATGCAGATATGCATCTGTTGGTCACAGATACATAACAAAATAAGTAGGGGCGTGGATCAGAAAACCAGTAAGTATCTTTTGGAAGCACCATTTGCCTCATGCAGCGCGACACATCTCCTTAGCATAGAGTTGATCAGGCTTTGTTGTGGACTGTGGAATGTTGTCCCACTCCTCTTCAATGACTGTGTGAAGTTGTGGGATATTGTCAGGAACTGGAACATGCTATCGTATACGTCGATGCAGAGAATCCCAAACATGCTCAATGCTTATTGGAAGAACTGGGACATTTTCAGCTTCCAGGAATTGTGTTCAGATCTTTGCGACATGGGACTGTGCATTATCATACTGAAACGTGAGGTGATGGAGGTGGTTAAATGGCATGCCAGTGGGCCTCAGGATCTTGTCACGGTATCTCTGTGCATTCAAATTGCTATTAATAAAATGCAATTGTGTTCGTTATCCATAGCTTATTCCTGCCCATACCATAACCCCACCACCACCATGGGGCACTATCAGCAAACTGCTCGTCCACATGACCCCATATACGCTGTCTGCCATCTACACGGTACAGTTGAAACCGGGATTAATCTGTGAAGAGCACACTTTTCCAGCATACCAGTGGACATCGAAGGTGAGCCTTGGCCCACTGAAGTCAGTTATGACGCTGAACTGCAGTCAGGTCAAGACTTTGGTGAGGACGTCCCTGAGACAATTTTTGGGTTGTGCAAACCCACAGTTTCATCAGCTGTCCGGGTGGCTGGTCTCAGACGATCCCGCAGGTGAATAAGACGGATGTGGAGATCCTGGACTGGCGTGGTTGCACGTAGTCTGCGGTTGTAAGGTCGGTTGGACGTACTGCCAAATTCTCTAAAATTACTTTGGAAGCGGCTTATGGTAGAGAAATGAGAATTACATGATCTAGAAACAGCTCTGGTGGACATTCCTGCAGTTAGCATTCCAATTGCATGCTCCCTCAAAACTTGAGACATCTGTGGCATTGTGTTGTGTGACAAAACTGCACATTTTAGAGCTGGCCTTTTATTGTCCCCAGCACAAGGTGCACCTGTGTATTGATCATACTGTTTAATCAGCTTCTTGATATGCCACACCTGTCAGGTGGATGGATTATCTTGGCAAAGGAGAAATGCTCACTAACAGGGATGTAAACAAATTTGTGCAGAACATTTGAAAGAAATAAGCTTTTTGTGAGTATGGAACATTTCTGGAATTTTTTATTTCAGCTCATGAAATATGTGACCAACACTTTACATATTGCATTCATATTTTTGCTCGGTGTTCATAATCTTCATATTACACATCATAGCAGCCTATAGTTTTGAAAGAAAAATGTCCTCCTGCTCGGCCAGTTATTCAGATGAAGAGTGATGGCTGTTGTGTAGAGGAGTATCCTAAATGGCAGAGAGAAGAATGATCTATCCCTCAGCAGCAGCAGCCATTACTGTCACAGAGAGACTAACAGCGTGTGTGATCCTCATTGTAACGGCTTGGAGCAGTTCCTCACACAATAGATAAAGGTCAGGCTGGAGTTGCATGGCTGCAGGCTACGTCTGATTGTCCCTCACACTGGGGCTGGTTTTGGCCTAAATGTCTAGCCTGTTCAGGTACAGATGTGTAGCCTGTTCTACTAAAATTCAAAATCAATTTCAAAAAGCTTACTGTCCATCTAATTTACACGAGACAGAAAACTTCTGTTGATATACAATACCTCATGAGTTGTGCAATACTAAAAAAAGCACTCACAATATACTAAAAGCACTCACATATAGTACATGCAAACTCTCTCTCCCGCTCTCCCTCTTTTTCACTTCCAAACACCCACACACTCAGGCATTTCCAACCCATCATGTACATTCACACTGAAATAAAAGGCTACATTCATTTCCCTCTCCTAACATTAAATCCATGAATGTATAGTTCTGCATCATGTATCCCCTTCTCATTAGGAAGTAACCTTAAAATACTGTCACCACTGACCTTTCACTGAGCTGCCTCTTTATCCTTCACGTCCACAGCAAAAGGGTTTCACAGAGTTATCACTTAGCATTAGTCGCCTCAAACACTCCAACTAATTAGTGTCTAAATCTTTAAGCTTTTTATAGAAAAATCTTTCGTATTTTCTATTACTTCTCAGGTTTTATGTATCCTTGGTAACTGAAAATGGCAACTCCTGTGGAATGTCTACAGTGGCGTGTGGTCAGTGGTGACTTACAACCCAAACTAATTCAGCAGATACTGTGGTTAAAGAACTAGGACTATTTAGAAATAGAACAGCAGAACACCTTTGCCCGTTTTGAGGAAAATTACACCCAGCCACCATTGCGGGGCCCTGCTGCTCACGAGGACTGTGGGCTCTGAACTAAATGATTATTGCTCCGTAGTGTTCTTTGAGAGGCTAATCAAGGACTACATCACCCCCACCTTACCCCACACCCTAGACCCAATTTGCATACCACCCCAACAGATCCACGGATGACAGAATAGCCACTGCACTGTACACCTCCCTATCCCACCTGGACAAGAGGAATACCTATGTGTGAATGCTCTTCATTGACTACAGCTCGGCATTCAACACCATAGTACCCCCAAGCTCATCACTAAGCTCCAGGTCCTGTGCAACTGGGTCCTAGACTTCCTGTCGGATCGCCCCCAGGTGGTGATGGTAGTCAACAACACCTCCGCCACACTGATCCTCAACACGAGGCCCCCCAGGGATGTGTGCTCATCCCCCTCCTTGACTCCCTGTTCACCCATGACTGCATGGCTGTGCACAACTCCAACTTTATAAATAAGTTTGCTGACAACACAACAGTGGTAGGCCTGATCACCAACAATGACGAGACAGCCTACAGGGAAGAGGTTAGTGCCCTGGCAGAGTGGTGCTGGGGAAATAACCTCTCCCTCAACTTCAACAAAACGAAGGAGCTGATTGTAGACTTCAGGAGACAGCAGAGAGAGAGCACGACCCCATCCATATCGACAGGGCCGCAGTGGAGAGGGTCAAAAGCTTCAAGTACCATGGTGTGCACATCATGAAGGATCTTAAATGGTACCATCACACAGACACTGTGGTGAAGAAAGTGCAACAGCGCCTCTTCATCCTCAGGAGGCTGAAGAAATTCGGCATGTCCCCTAAGACCCTCACAAACTTCTACAGATGCACCATCAAGAGCATTCTGTCTGGCTGCATTAGCGCCTGGTATGGCAACTGCGCCGCCTGCAACCGCAAGGCTCTCCAGAGGGTGGTGTAATCAGCCCAACGTAACACCGGGGTCACAGTGCCTGCACTCCAGGATATCTACAGCACCCGGTGACATAGGAAGCCAGAGAAAATCATCAAGGACCTCAGCCAACCGAGCCATGGCCTCCTCACCCTGCTACCATCTAGAAGTCGGAAACAGTACAAGTGTATCAAAGCCAGGACCGAGAGAGTTAACTTCTTTGGGATAGGGGGCAGTATTTTCACGGCCGGATAAAAAACGTACCCGATTTAATCTGGTTACTACTCCTGCCCAGAAATGAGAATATGCATATAATTAGTAGACTTGGATAGACAACACTCTAAAGTTTCTAAAACTGTTTGAATGGTGTCTGTGAGTATAACAGAACTCATATGGCAGGGCAAAACCTGACAAGATTCCATACAGGACGTGCCCTGTCTGACAATTTGTTTCCTTCTGTTGCATCTCTATCGACATTACAGCATCTGTGCTGTAACGTGACACTTTCTAACGCTTCCATTGGCTCTCTAAAGCCGCCAGAAAGTGGAATGGGGTGTCTGCTGTCTCTGGGCAAAGTATAGGAGCAGAGTTTGTAAGTGGTCAGCCTGGGGACAGTGAGACTGGAGATGCGCGGTCACGAGACTTCTCCATTTTTTTCTTTCAGCCTTTGAATGAATACAACGTTGCCCGGTTGGAATATTATCGCTATTTTACGAGAAAAATAGCATAAAAATTGATTTTAAACAGCGTTTGACATGCTTCTAAGTACGGTAATGGAATATTTTGAATTTTTTTGTCACGAAATGCGCTCGCACGTTACCCTTCGGATAGTGACCTGAACGCACAAACAAAACGTAGGTATTTGGATATAACTATGGATTATTTGGAACCAAAACAACATTTGTTGTTGAAGTAGAAGCCCTGGGAGTGCATTCTGACGAAGAACAGCAAAGGTAATCCAATTTTTCTAATAGTAATTCTGAGTTTAGGTGACCCCGAAGTTGGCGGATGTCAAAATAGCTAGCCGTGATGGCCGAGCTATGTACTCAGAATATTGCAAAATGTGCTTTCGCCGAAAAGCTATTTTAAAATCGGACATAGCGATTGCATAAAGGAGTTCTGTATCTATAATTCTTAAAATAATTGTTATGTATTTTGTCAACGTTTATCATGAGTAATTTAGTAAATTCACCGGAAGTTTTTGGTGTCTATGCTAGTTCTGAACATCACATGCTAATGTAAAAAGCTGTTTTTTGATATAAATATGAACTTGATTGAACAAAACATGCATGTATTGTATAACATAATGTCCTAGGAGTGTCATCTGATGAAGATCATCAAAGGTTAGTGCTGCATTTAGCTGTGGTTTGGGTTTATGTGACATATATGCTTGATTGGAAAATGGCTGTGTGATTATTTGTGTCTATGTACTCTCCTAACATAATCTAATGTTTTGCTTTCGCTGTAAAGCCTTTTTGTGGTTAGATTAACGAGAAAATTGAAATATGGTATTTTAGTTGGTTTTGTATTTCACGCCGTGCGATGCCATTGGCTGTTGGCTAGGGGTTCCGCAGGCGGAACATGTTTCCGCTAGCGGAACGTCTGTCCTCAACAGGTTAAGTGCTTCTGTCTCTAGGCCATCAGACTGCTGAACAGCTATCAGTAGCCGTCCCAGTACACTGCCCGGCACCTTAGACATTATCTCTAGCCGGCTACCTCCGGGTACACTGCTCTGCACCTTAGAGACTGCTGCCACATGCATATAGAGACACTGGTCACTTTGCAATGCTTATATACTGTTTTACCCACTTTATATGTACAGTGAATTCGGACCCCTTGACTTTTTCCACATTTTGTTACGTTGCACCCTTATTCTAAAATTGATCAAATATTTTTCCTCTCATCAATTTACACACAATGCCTCATGACGACAAAGCGAAAACAGGTTGTTATACATTTTTGAAAATGTATTGAAAATAAACAACAGACATACCTTATTTACATAACTATTCAGACCCTTTGCTGTGAGACTCGAAATTGAGCTCAGGTACGTCCTGTTTCTATTGATCATCCTTGAGATGTCTCTACAACTTGATTGGCATCCACCTGTGGTAAATTCAATTGATTGGACATGATTTGGAAAAGCACACACCTGTCTATATAAGGTCCCACAGTTGACAGTGCATGTCAGACCAAAAACCAAGTCGGGGCAGCAGGTAGCCTAGTGGTTAGAGCGTTGGGCCAGTAACTGAAAGGTTGCTCGATTGAATCCCTGAGCTGACAAGGTAAAAATCTGTTGTTCTGCCCCTGAACAAGACAGTTAACCCACTGTTCCAAGGCTGTCATTGTAAATAATAATTTGTTCTTAACTGACTTGCCTAGTTAAATAAATTTTAAATAAAAATAAATAAAATAAGGTTGAAGGAATTGTCCGCAGAGACAGGATTGTGTCGAGGCACAGACCTGGGGAAGGGCACCAAAAAAATGGTCCCCAAGAACACAGTGGCTTCCATCATTCTTAGTTTGGAACCCCCAAGACTCTTCCTCAGTGGTGTAAAAATACTTTCAGGTATTTTACTTTTAGCTCACTACATTCCTACTTTTAACTCCATCCATTTTCCCTGACACCCAAAAGTTTTGACAGGAAAATGGTCCAATTCACAAACTTATCAAGAGAACATCCCTGGTCATCCCTACTGCCTCTGATCTGGAGGACTCACTGAACACAAATGCTTCGTTTGAAAATGTTACAAATGCAAGAAGGCTTGTTGAGCAATTAAACTGAACTTCTTTACTTCAGATCAACATGTCAACAGATCAAAACTCTTGAGCGTGCCGTCCTTGGCCAGCTCTCTTGCTATCTCTCTCAGAATGACCTTCTTGATCCAAATCAGTCAGGTTTAAAGACTGGTCATTCAACTGAGACTGCTCTTCTCTGTGTCACGGAGGCTCTCCACACTGCTAAAGCTAACTCTCTCTCCTCTGCTCTCATCCTCCTAGACCTATCTGCTGCCTTTGATACTGTGAACCATCAGAGCCACTTGGTGTATAGTGAGAATAGGAGAGGGCCTAGAACTGAGCCCTGTGGGACACCAGTGGCTCGCCACGCCACCTGGTAGGAGCGACCTGTCAGGTAGGATGCAATCCAGGAGTGAGCCACGCCGGAGATGCCCAACTCGGAGAGGGTGGCTCACTCCTGGATTGTGTCCTACCTGACCGGTCGCTCCTACCAGGTGGCGTGGCGAGCCACTGGTGTCCCACAGGGCTCAGTTCTAGGCCCTCTCCTATTCTCGCTATACACCAAGTCACTTGGCTCTGTCATATCCTCACATGGTCTCTCCTATCATTGCTACGCAGATGACACACAATTAATCTTCTCCTTTCCCTGTAGGTTCATGCTCTACAACATTCAGAGAGTACGACCCTGCCTTACACAGGAAGCGGCGCAGGTCCTAATCCAGGCACTTGTCATCTCCCGTCTGGATTACTGCAACTCGCTGCTGGCGGGGCTCCCTGCCTGTGCCATTAAACCCCTACAACTCATCCAGAACGCCGCAGCCCGTCTGGTGTTCAACCTTCCCAAGTTCTCTCACATCACCCCGCTCCTCCGCACACTCCACTGGCTTCCAGTTGAAGCTCGCATCTGTGAGGGGAACGGCACCTCCGTACCTTCAGGCTCTGATCAGTCCCTACACCCAAACAAGGGCACTGCGTTCATTCACCTCTGGCCTGCTCGCCTCCCTACCTCTGTGGAAGCACAGTTCCCGCTCAGCCCAGTCAAAACTGTTCGCTGCTCTGGCACCCCAATGGTGGAACAAGCTCCCTCACGATGCCAGGACAGCGGAGTCAATCACCACCTTCCGGAGACACCTGAAACCCCACCTCTTTAAGGAATATCTGGGATAGGATAAAGTAATCCTTCTAACCCCCCCCCCCCAAAAAAAAAGATATAGATGTACTATTGTAAAGTGGTTGTTCCACTGGATATCATAAGGTGAATGCACCAATTTGAAAGTCGCTCTGGATAAGAGCGTCTGCTAAATGATGTAAATGTAAATGTAAACAACTCGTACAAAACTCACTCATCCCATCCTCACACCTCCGTTTGTGCACAACGTGCCTCATACATTCTTAAAGCAACAGTATTCAATACGCAACTGAGCTAATACACCATATGACTGAACACAACAGTAAATTATGAGTGTTGGAATGTGTCCCTGGCTATCCGTCAAAAACATTATTGTGTAATCTGGTTTGCTTAATATAGGGAATTTGAAATGGTTTATATTTGTACTTTTACTTTTGATACTTAAGTACATTTTAGCAATGCTATTTACTTTTGATACTTAAGTATATTTAAAAACAAATACTTTTAGAATTTTTCTCAAGCACTATTTTACTGGGTGACTTTCACTTTTACTTGAGTCATTTTCTATTAAGTTAACTTTACTTTTACTCAAGTATGACAACTGAGTACTTTTTCCACCACTGCTCTTCCTAAAACTGGCCGCCCGGCCAAACTGAGCAATCGGGGGAGAAGGGCGTTGGTTAGGAATGTGACCAAGAACCTGATGATCACCCTGACAGAGCTCCATAGTTCCTCTGTGGAGATAGGAGAAACATCCAGAAGAACAACCATCCCTGCATCATTCCACTAATCAGGCCTTTACGGTAGAGTGGCCAGATGGAAGCCACTCCTCAGTAAAAGGCACATGACAGCCCTCTTGGAGTTTGCCAAAAAGCACCTAAAGGACTCTCAGACCATGAGAAACAAGATTCTCTGGTCCGATGAAACCAATATTGAACTCTTTGGCCTGAATGCCAAGCGTCAAGTCTGTAGGAAACCTGGCACCATTCCTACGGTGAAGCATGGTGGTGGTGGCAGCATCATGCTGTGGGGATGTTTTTTAGCGGCAGGGACACAGAATCGATGGAAAGATGAACGGAGCAGAGTACAGAAAGATCATTGATGAAAACCTGCTCCAGAGCGCTCAGAACCTCAAACTGGGGCGAAGGTTTACCTTCCAACAGGACAACGACCCTAAGCACACAGCCAAAACAACGCAAGAGTGGCTTCGGGACAAGTCTCTGAGTAACCTTGGGTGGCCCAACCAGAGCCCGGACTTGAACTCAATTGAACGTCTATGAAGAGACCCGAAAATCGCTTTGCAGGGACGCTCCCCATCCAACCTGACAAAGCTTGAGAGGATCTGCAGAGAAAAATGGGAGAAGCTTGTGGAATCATACCCAAGAAGACTCGAGGGTGTAATCGCTGCCAAAAGTGCTTCAACAAAGTACTGAGTAAAGGGTCTGAATACGCGCATGCTCAGTGGTTTTTTATGTGTATTGCCAGTGTGTACGACTATGTGCGGTGTGTGTGAATGTCTCTGTGTGTACATGTGTCAATTGAAGACTAACCACATAGCTTTCCTGAGCTAGTAATTCACAGTTGGAGATGATCATAGCATAAGGGAAACACTGAGGCACAAAGGAGCTGGTGCAGAGTAATATAAATATAAAATATCAAATCTTTGATATGATATTCATTTGCGAATGAATAGTTAGTTTGGCAATGCATGATTGAGCTCAGATAGCACTTGTGTCAAGGTTTTTTTTTTATACAAAAGCCCTCTTCAGGACGAAGAGCTATTATTTGTATAATGGCTGAGCGTGCTCTGGAATTAATTCATCACACAAGTTAGAAATAAATGGAATTGGAAGAAGAGAACACTGGGGAATATGACTGCTGTAACCTACAGAAAAATATGCATTGTTTTGTAGTGGCCTTCACAAATCTTTTCACGTACAGTAAGAAGTCATATGAAATCTCAGCAAATGCAACTTATTATTGACATGTACGTGAGTGTATTAAGACAAAGTGTAATATCTTCAACCCTATACAGCAGCCACAAATAATGCATCTCAATTCCAATTTTGAAGTATCTATTGCCAAGTGCTCCACTTTTCTTGAAAAGCGTACACCACCAAATAATATTAAAGCATGGTGAGGGTGAGAAGTTATTGGAAAAACTCAATTGTGAAAAATGTTGGTGTGGGATTTGTGAGATCAGGTGCAGCATGCAGAAGAGTCAGAGTCTGGGTACCAAACGGCATCCTATTACCTACAGGTATGTAGTGCACTACTTGTAACCAGAGCCCTATGGACCCTAGTAACTCTGTCTCACTTTGTCCCTCTGCCCATTTTAACCAATGAGGAACACACCCACGCACAGCACACATACTGCCTCCACCCCACCGGCCACTCTCTTTTCAGCCCACTCCTGTGTAAACATATGGCACATCCAATCAGGTAAACCCCTCTCTTCCTCCCCCTGTCCGCCCTTCTCCCCTGGCTTCTCACTCCTGTGACAGCGTGGTATTGGCACATGAGAAGCGGTGTGTGTAATGAAAGCAGTCCAGGCTGAGCCCAGGGACTGAGAGTTAGTGTTTGCCAAACCCCCAGGTCCTTATGGGACATCCTCTCCCTGCAGGGACACACCACACAGCTCAGAGCTCAGCTGTCTTTCTGAGCTCTGACTACTTCTCCTTTTACCCTTTACACCCCAGAGGAGCAATACGGAGACATCCCTCATCCTTTCCCTTCTCTATTTTCTCTCCCTCTTTGCCTTTCTCTCTCCCCCTACCAACTCTCTCTCCCTCCCCTTACATCCCCTCTCTCTGTGTTTACCTCCCGCAGGTCTTCTCTGGGAGGGAGGGAGGGAGGGAGGGAGGGAGGGAGGGAGGGGAGAGGGAGCGGTGGAGAAGAGGAGAGCCCATCTTCCTCAGGGAGGGACAGCTTCAGTGACGTCCATCACCCTCCTAATGGTGATAAATGCTCCAACATTAGCATTTCCCTCACGTCTCCCCCGTCTCACCCTAGCCCTCCTCCGTCTCCCCCAAAAGCTCATGGATTTTTCCACTCCTTCCCTGTTTCAGTTATTTCGTTGGGTAATGCAGCAATCTTTGTTTTCTCCACACAGACTTCCAGGTGCGAGGGAATTAGACGCGTCAATAAAAAAGAGAAACAAAAAAGAAATAAATAACCCACTTGTCTTACCTCCTACTGAGCGTGCAAGTTTTTCCACTCAACAGCCTCATTCAACTAATCATCATTTTTCCATGATTGATTAACTACCGTCATTCAGGGTCTTCTGCTGTTATGTTAATGTATTCAGTGCAGCATCCCCCACTAACTGTGTCTCAGATCGTTTCTCTCCAGGAAGCAGTATATAAGATTTACAATGATTAAAGATAAACATTTGTCTAGGCTGGTATTCTTCTAAGTTCATTCACAAGTGAAGACTTTGTTCTTAGTGCCACTCATAGAAAGATAGTGTTCTGGTCTCTATGGCTGCCTCTGTCTCAGTCTGTGGCTCCCTGGTTGTGAGTCTGCACTGTGCCCTCCTACTCTTGGCACTGTCTTTGATGAGTGATATTCAGTTCAGGCCAGTGACCCGGGAGGTTTGCTAATCACAATGAGACACCAGGCAGGATGGATACCCTTACCATGCCCCTGTCTTCCTTACACTCCCTCCTTTCCTCCACCAACACTAAGCTTTCACAGGTAGTCCCAACTTCCCTCTCCTCTCACTCCTCCTCCCCCCCTCTCTGTCTCTCTCTCCCCCAGCTCCCTACTCAAAATGAAGACAGGCCGTTATCATCCCGACTCAGTCCTCCTGAAGCCCACCCAGAACTCCCAGCCAGCCAACAGCTCTACTCTCCTCTGCCTCCATCCATACAGTAGTCTCCTGATGCATGGCTCAGGATCCATCCAAGCTCTCCATTCCACAACTCTGTTCTGTCAGATGCCTGGAAGCACCTGTTAATTACAAAGACCCAGGCCTCTGAAGGAGGATGGTTGAAGAGATGAGAAGTGGTTATGAATAGAAAGGGGTATCTGTCTCAGTGGTGCTGGGTTGGATCTGAACTGGAAACCCTCCAGGCTAACAGTTAAAAAGAAAGTGGACTCGTATTGTGGGGATCAGTCTAAATTACCTATATTAGTATTGTTAGATCACCGAATTCTTATCGGCAGACTCAATAGCCTTGGCTTCTCAAATGACTGCCTCGCTTGGCTCACCAACTACTTCTCAGATAGAGTTCAGTGTGTCAAATCGGAGGGCCTGTTGTCCGGAACTTTGGCAGTCTCTATTGGGGTGCCACAGGGTTCAATTCTCGGGATGACTCTTTTCTCTGTATATTTCAATGATGTCGCTCTTGCTGCTGGTAATTCCCTGATCCACATCTACGCAGATGACACCATTCTGTATACATCTGGACCTTCTTTGGACACTGTGTTAATTAACCTGTTGAGGTGTAGGGGGCAGTATTTTCATGGCCAGATGAAAAATGTACCCAAATTAAACTGGTTACTACTCTGGCCCAGAAACTAGAATATGCATGTTATTAGTAGATTTGGATAGAAAACACTCGGAAGTTTCTAAAACTGTTTGAATGGTGTCTGTGAGTATAAACCTGAGAAAAATTCAACCAGGAAGTGGTTGAATAAAGTTCTTCTTTCTAGTCGCTTTCGAAACTACAGTATTTGTGGGGTCACGTTGCACTTCCTAAAGGCTTCCATTGGCTGTCAAAAGCCTTCAGAAAGTTGTTTGAGCATTCTCCTGTCACTGGGCAGAGTATAGTAGCTCAGTCACTGAGTGGACTGCCTGGGGACAAAGAGATTGGATATGCGCGGTCCCGCTAGCGCGCTGTTCCTTCTTTTTCTCCTTGAATGAATACACTATTGTCCGGTTGGAATATTATCGCAATTTTACGTAAAAAATACCATAAAGATTAATTTTTTTACAGTGTTTGACATGCTTCTAAGTACGGTAAAGGAACATTTTGACTTTTTGTGTCTCGAATTGCGCTTGCGCAGTATGCCTTTGGATAGTGACCTGAACACATGAACAAAACGGAGGTATTTGGACATAAATATGGATTATTTTGAACAAAAACATTTCTTGTGGAAGTAGCAGTCCTGGGAGTGCATTCTGACAAAGATCAGCAAAGGTAAGAGCATATTTATAATACTAATTCTGAGTGTTGGTGACCCCGAACTTGGCGGGTGTCTGTATAGCTTGCTGTGATGGCGAGCTATGTACTCAGAATATTAAAAAATGTGCTTTCTCCGTAAAGCTATTTTAAAATCTGACACAGCGGTTGCATAAAGGAGTACTGTATCTATAATTCTTCAAAAAATTGTTATGTATTTTGTCAACGTTTATGATGAGTATTTTTGTAAATTCACCGGAAGTTTTTGGTGGGAATACATTTTCTAAAATGCTGTTTTTGGATATAAAAATGAACTTTATCGAACAAAACATACATGTATTGTGTAGCATAATGTCCTAGGAGTGTCATCTGATGAAGATCGTCAAAGGTTAGTGCTTCATTTAGCTGTGTTTTGTTTTTTTGTGACATATATCCTTGCTTGGAAAATGGCTGTGTGATTATTTTTGTCTATGTACTCTCCTAACATAATCTAATGTTTTGCTTTCGCTGTAAAACTTTTTTGAAATCGGACGATGTGGTTGGATTAAGAAGTGTATCTTTAAAATGGTGTAAAATAGTCGTATGTTTGAGAAATTGAAATTATTCGATTTTTGAGGTTAAGTATTTCGCGCCATGCTGTTCCATTGGATATTGGCAAGGCGTTCCGCTAGCGGAACATCTGTCCTCAACAGGTTTAACAAACCTCCAAAATGAGCTTCAATGCAATACAACACTCCTTCCGTGGCCTCCAACTGCTTTTAAACGCTAGTAAACTAAATGCATGCTCTTCAACCAATTGCTGCCTGCACCCGCCCTCCCGACTAGCATCACTACTCTGGACGGTTCTGACTTAGAATATGTGGACAACTACAAATACCTAGGTGTCTGGTTAGACTGTAAACTCTCCTTCCAGACTCACATTAAGCATCTCCAATCCAAAATTAAATGTTGAATCGGTTTCCTATTTCGCAACAAAGCCTCCTTTACTCATGCTGCCAAACATACACTCGTAAAAACGGACTATCCTACCGATCCTTGACTTCGGCGATGTCATTTACAAAATAGCCTCCAACACTCTACTCAGCAAACTGGATGTAGTCTATCACAGTGCCATCCATTTTGTCACCAAAGCCACATATATTACCCACCACTGCAACCTGTATGCTCTCGTTTGCTGGCCCTCACTACATATTCGTCGCCAAACCGACTGGCTCAAGGGCATCTATAAGTCTTTGCTAGGTAAAGCCCTGCCTTATCTCAGCTCACTGGTCACCATAGCAACACCCACCTGTAGCACGCGCTCCAGCGGGTATATTTCACTGGTCATCCCCAAAGCCAACACTTACTTTGGCCGCCTTTCCTTCCAGTTCTCTGCTGCCAATGACTGGAACGAATTGCAAAAATCACTGAAGCTGGAGTCTTATATCTCCTTCTAACTTTAAGCATCAGCTGTCACAGCAGCTTACCAATCACTGTACCTGTACACAGTGTAATATTGCCTGTGTGTAGCTTGTAGAGGAGTCAGGCACAAGACAGCAGATATGAGTAAAAAATGTAATTTACTCAAATATTCACAAATACAACGCAATAATGCGAACCCACAATAACGGACCGTATTACAAACAAACAATCACTCACAAACAAACATGGGGGAACAGAGGGTTAAATAATGAACAAGTAATTGAGGGAATGAAACCAGGTGTGTAAGACAAGGACAAAACAAATGGAAAATGAAAAGTGGATTGGCGATGGCTAGAAGGCCGGTGATATCGACCACCGAACGCCACCCGAACAAGGAGAGGGTGCGACTTCGGCGGAAGTCGTGACACACAGCCAATCTGTAAATAGCACACCCAACTACCTCATCCCCATATTGTTATTTATCCTCTTGCTCTTTTGCACCTCAATATCTCTACTTGCACATCATCATATGCACATCTATCACTCCGGTGTTAATGCTAACTTGTAATTATTTTGCCTCTATGGCCTATTTTTTGCCTTACTCTTTTACATTTGCACACAATGTACATAGATTTTTCTATTGTGTTATAGACTGTACATTTTTTTATGTGTAACTCTGTGTTGTTGTTTTTGTCACACTGCTTTGCTTTATCTTGGCCAGGTCTCAGTTGTAAGTGAGAACTTGTTCTCAACTGGCCAACCTGGTAAAATAAAGGAAGAAATGAAAAAATAAATAAAAAGATCTACACAACCATAACCTTAGTCCTAACCCATAACCCCTAACCCTAGTACTACGCCCTAACCCTAGTCCTAACCCCTAAATCATACCCCCAGTTCTAACCCCTAACCCTAGCACTACGCCCTAACCCTAGTCCTAACCCCTAAATCATACCCCCAGTTCTAACCCCTAACCCTAGTACTACACCCTAACCCTAGTCCTAACCCCTAAATCATACCCCCAGTTCTAACCCCTAACCCTAGTACTACACCCTAACCCTAGTCCTAACCCCTAAATCATACCCCCAGTTCTAACCCCTAACCCTAGTACTACACCCTAAGCCTAGTCCTAACCCCTAAATCATACCCCCAGTTCTAACCCCTAACCCTAGTACTATGCCCTAACCCTAGTCCTAACCCCTAAATCATACCCCCAGTTCTAACCCCTAACCCTAGTACTACAACCTAACCCTAGTCCTAACCCCTAAATCATACCCCCAGTCCTAACCCCTAACCGTAGTACTCGGCCCTAACCCTAGTCCTAACTCCTAAATCATACCCTTACTTCCAACCCCTAGTCCTAACCCCTAACTCCTACCTCTAGTCCCAACCCCTAACTCCTACCTCTAGTACTGACCTAACCCCTACCCCTAGTCCTAACCCCTAACTCCTGCCCCTAGTACTAAGACCTAATCCCTACCCCTAGTCCTAACCCCTAACTCCTACCCCCAGTACTAAACCCTAATATTCTACCCCTAGTTTGAAGGCCTAACCCCTAGTCCTAACCCCTATCTCCTACCTCTAGTACTAAACCCTAATCTTCTACCCCTACCCCTAGTCCTAAGGCCTAACCCCTAGTCATAACCCTTAACTCCTACCTCTAGTACTCAGCCCTAACCCCTATCCCTAGTCATAACCACTACGGCCTACCCATGGTACTTAGCCCTAACCCCTATCCATGCTGTATCACAACCGGCCGTGACTGAGAGTCCCATAGGGCTGCGCACAATTGGCCCAGCGCCGTCCGGTTTTGGCCTGTGTAGGCCATCATTGTAAATAAGAATTTGTTCTTAACTGACTTGCCTAGTTAAATAAAGGTTACATTGAAAAAAAGTAAAAACCTCTAGTCCTAATCCCTACCAGTAGTCCTAACCCCTAACACTAGCAATACATTACTTTTACATTTACTAATGTGACTACAAAGCGTTCTATTGTGCACATCTTTTGAACAGCACTGCATACATCTGAGTTGATTTTAGGTAGCTAGCTAAGTGCTTCGGGGTGTGAATTTGTTTTTAAGAAATTGTATACGCTTCTTCTTAGAGATGTAGGATCTTAATTTGAGCCAGTTTGCTACATCAGGAAAACAATCCTGTAGCAATAGGAAATGTGAATTATCATGTGGATTATTATTTATTTTGTCAGGGTTGATACATTTTACATTAGGACAAATCAAGTCTAACATTTTAAAGTGGGAATGACAAACTTTAGAAGGCTTTTTAAACCCTGAATACACCACAAATTTGCATTTCCTACTGTGCAGGACAATTCCCATCAACAAAAGAGTGATCAACGTAACATCTTACATCTGTATGTTGGATACTGTTCTGTGCTCTTCTTGGTTACACAGTTGGTAAGCTAGTAGAACATAAATATTGACACCCTATTCTGAATGAGAAAAGCAATTTACACTGAATATTATAAGCCTTGCTATAGATCACACTTCTAGAGACAAACGGGAATAAAAAAAAACAGTAGATTGCAATAAATTCCAAGGTGAGATCTTGGGAATGGGACCAGAATCTGGCTCAGTCCTCCACTGTATCAGAATCTGTCAGAAAGCAGAAATCTTAGAAGGAATAAAATATTTGGATCTGTTGTAAAATGTCCAGATCAGCAGTAGAACTCCTCTCTCGCGTCACCAGGGTCAGAATATGTGCTGCTGACACAGCACTCCAGTCTTTGAGACGTGTGTGTGTGTGTGCATGTGTCTACAATTTGTGTGTGTGCGTGAGTGTTTTCCAGACAGACTCCCACAAATGCAACACAGACCTGAGGACTCAGAACACTTCGTAGAGACTACCTACAGTACATTCGGAAAGTATTCAGACCCCTTCACTTTTTCCATATTTTGTTACGTTACAGCTTTATTCTAAAATATTTTTTCCTCATCAATCTACACACAATACCCCATAATGACAAAACAAAAAACAATTTTTTTGAAATGTTTGCAACTATACAGTTGAAGTTGGAAGTTTACATACACTTAGGTTGTAGTCATTAAAACTCGTTTTAGAACCACTCCACAAATGTCTTGTTAACAAACTATAGTTTTGGCATGTCGGTTAGGACATCTACTTTGTGCATGACACAAGTAATTTTACCAACAATTGTTTACAGACAGATTATATCACTTATATCTCACTGTATCACAATTCCAGTGGGTCAGAAGTTTACATACACTAAGCTGACTGTGCCTTCAAACAGCTTGGAAAATTTCAGAAAATTCTGTCATGGCTTTAGAAGCTTCTGATAGGCTAATTGACATAATTTGAGTCAATTGGAGGTGTACCTGTGACTGTATTTCAAGGCTTACCGGTGAACTCAGTGCCTCTTTGCTTGACATAATGGGAAAATCAAAAGAAATCAGCCAAGACCTCAGAAAAAAGATTGTAGACCTCTAAAAGTCTGGCTCATCCTTGGGAGCAATTTCCAAACGCCTAAAGGTACCACGTTCGTCTGTACAAACAATAGTACACAGGTATAAACACCTTGGGACCACGAAGCCATCATACAAATCAAGAAGGAGATGCGTTCTGTCTCCTAGAGATGAACGTACTTTGGTGTGAAAATTGCAAATCAATCCCAGAACAACAGCAAAGGACCTTGTGAAGATGCTGGAGGAAACAGGTACAAAAGTATCTATATTCACAGTAAAACAATTCCTATATCAACATAACCTGAAAGGCCGCCCACCAAGGAAGAAGCCCTGCTCCAAAACCACCATATAAATGCCAGACTAATGTTTGCAACTGCACATGAGGACTAAGATCTTACTTTTTGGGAAATATCCTCTGGTCTGATGAAATAAAAATAGAACTGTTTGGCCATAATAACCATCGTTATATTGGAGGAAAAAAGGGGAGGCTTGCAAATTGAAGAACACAATCCCAACCGTGAAGCACTGGGATGGCAGCATCATGTTGTGGGGGTGCTTTGCTGCAGGAGGGACTGGTGCACTTCACAAAATAGATGGCATCATTAGGCAGGAAAATTATGTGGATATATTGAAGCAACATCTCAAGACATCAGTCGGGAAGTTAAAGCTTGGTCGCAAATGGGTCTTCTAAATGGACAATGACCTCAAACATACTTCCAAAGTTGTGGCAAAATGGCTTAAGGACAACAAAGTCAATGTATTAGAGTGGCCATCACAAAGCTCTGACCTCAATCCTATACAAACATTTTTGGGCAGAACTGAAAAATTGTGTGCGATCAAGGAGGCCTACAAACCTGACTCAGTTATACCAGCTCTGTCAGGAGGAATGGGCCAAAATTCACCCAACTTATTGTGGGACGGTTGTGGAAGGCTACCCGAAACATTTGACCCAAGTTAAACAATTTAAAGGCAGTGCTACTGAATACTAATTGAGTGTATGTAAACTTCTGACCCACTGGGAATGTGCTGAAAGAAATAAAAGCTTAAATAAATGATTCTCTATACTATTATTCTGACGTTTCACATATGCACATACATATACAGTTCGTACCATAGTACGTTCATCTCTAGGAAACAGAACGGTTCTCCTTCCTGAGCAGTATGACGGCTGCATGGTCCCATGGTGTTTATACTTGCGTACTATTGTTTGTACAGATGAACGTGATACCTTCAGGCGTTTAGAAATTGCGCTCAAGGATGAACCAGACTTGTGGAGGTCTACAATGTTTTTCTGACTCATTTCTTTTGATTTTCCCATGATGTCAAGCAAAGAGGCACTGAGTTGGAAGGTAGGCCTTGAAATACATCCACAGGTACACCTCCAATTGACTCAAATGATGTCAATTAGCGTATCATAAGCTTCTATAGCCATGACATCATTTTCTGGGAATTTCCAAGCTGTTTAAAGGCACAGTCAACTTAGTGTATGTAGACTTCTGACCCACTGGAATTGTGATACAGTGAATTATAAGTGATATAATCTGTCTGTAAACAATTGTTGGGAAAATTACTTGTGTCATGCACAAAGAAGATGTCCTAAACGACTTGCCAAAACTACAGGTTGTTAACAAGACATTTGTGGAGTGGTTGAAAATCGAGTTTTAATGACTCCAACCTAAGTGTATGTAAACTTCTGACTTCAACTGTATACGTATATATTATTTTTTTCTTCGATATTTTCTGTAGATTCATGAGGCAATGCAAATGTGATGTGACTGTTAGTTATTTTCGATTTTTCATTTAAAAATATATATATATATTTTTTTTAAATTAAATATCGAGTAAAAAGAAATCTATGTCAGATAGTGTAGTGGCAAGAGGAATTTAGAAAATAAATTCTTTGCTATCCCTTTTCCTTTCTTTCTGTGGCACCAAATGTTTGCATAATAGGCTACTGGTAATGTTACTAGGACCACGTTCAGTTGCAAAATTATTCCTTATTTATCATGATAGAGAGGCATGTTCGTTCCACATAGCATATTTCTATCATAACATTCAAAAACATTGCATCCTGCTGAACGTGCCAGGTTGTTAGCTATAGCTATGTAATGAGGTAACATGACTGAACAAAGTGTAGCCTAAACAAATGGTTAGCGGTCCGGTCCACAAGTAGCCTAGTTTTAGAATGGCCTGTGATATGCTCTATGAATGTAAAATGCGGCCCGCCAATGCATGATAGAGATAAAAAACCTAGTGCTGGAATTATTGGTCATATCTTTGGAACTGTAAGTGCTAGAATCAAGCTGTTTTCTCTGAAGAAAATATGAAATGGCTTTGAAATGCAGTGGGGAAAGCGCGAGGGTTGAGAGAGACTACCATTTTTTTTTAAACGATTCAATACTCAAGGGAAAGAAAAACATTGCTAGACTGTTGTATTATTATTCAACTCAATGCTGCAATTGTTTTTAATTTCCTCATAAAGCAGCTTGTGTTTCTTAACCAGGCAAAGGGTAGCTAACTAGAAGGCTGGTGGTGACTGATTAGCTACGCGGAACCAAGAGAGTCGCCTGCATGATGTTCCTAATCAGAGGCAGAGTCTGTCTGTCTGCTTTTCTGCCCACACTCATCACTTGCTCCCCCGCAGCTCACCAGATGATACAGGCTAGGCTGTGTATACCGGGTGAGGAGTGTCCTTCCCACTGCTGAACAGAACTGCGCTGCACATACTACTAATATTAAATGTGCTATCACTGAAAAGCTCTCAATCTATCCAAAAACTCATGTCCAGTCCACTTACTATTCAGGTTTTAGTCACAGAGATAATTTCGTCTTGTCTCTTTTTAGTCAACTTAGATTACATTTGCCACTGAAAATTAGATGTATGACGAATATTTTTGTCATTATATTTGTTGACAAAATGAACACTGCAATAATCTGACCTTGGAGGACAGTAAGGGTGCTTGGAAACTCTCTAATGAAGTTGCTTCCAGGAATCATGCTGCTTCTATGCTGCTGACCAACAGCCTCTAGTCTCGATTTACACCCCGGTTCTGCTCTTCTCTCTCTAAATTCTTTAAAATGTGTCAAGTAATTATCTTTTTGTTTACTCATGATTTGTTTGGGTCTAATTGTATTGCTTTCCTGAGCTCTGTGGGGTCTGTTTGTGTTTGTGAACAGAGCTCCAGGAACAGCTTCCTTGGTGGCCTCTTCTCCAGGTTCATTTCTCTGTAGGTGATGGCTTTGTTATGGAAGGTTTGGGAATCGTTTCCTTTTAGGTGGTTGTAGAATTTAACGGCTCTTGTAGTGGCCTGATTCTGCTCTGCATGCATTATTTGGAATTTTACGTTGTACACTGAGGATATTTCTGCTGAATTCTGCAAGCAGTCTCAATTTGGTGTTTGTCCTATTTTGTGAATTCTTGGTTGGTGAGTGGACCCCAGCCCTCACAACCATAAAGGGCAATGGGTTCTGTAAGTATTTCTTGCCAGATCTTAATAGATATGTCGAATTTTATGTTATTTTTGATGGCATAGAAGACCCTTCCTGCCTTGACTCTCAGATTGCTCACAGCTTTGTGGAAGTTAGCTGTGGCACTGATGTTTAGGCCGAGGTTTGTATAGTTTTTTGTGTGCTCTAGAGCAACGGTGTCTAGATGGAATTTGTATTTGTGGTCCTGGCAACTGGATCTTTTTTGGAACACCATTATTTTTGTCTTACTGAGATTTACTGTCAGGGCCCAGGTCTGACAGAATCTGTGCAGAAGATCTAGGTGCTGCTGTAGGCCACTCTTGGTTGGGGACAGAAGCACCAGATCAAGCAGTAGACATTTGACTTCAGATTCTAGTAGGGTGAGGCCGGGAGCTGCAGACTGTTCCAATGCCCTCGCCAATTTGTTGATATATATGTTGAAAAGGGTGGGGCTTAAGCTGCATCCCTGTCTCACCCCCCGGCCCGGTGGAAAGAAATGTGTGTGTTTTTGCCAATATTAACCACACACTTGTTGTTTGTATACATGATCTTATAATGTTGTATATTTTTCCCCCAACACCAATTTCCATACATTTGAATAGCAGACCCTCATGCCAAATTGAGTCGAAAGATTTTTTGAAATCAACAGAGCATGAGAAGACTTTGCCTTTGTTTTGGTCTGTTTGTTTGTCAATTAGGGTGTGCAGGGTGAATACGTGGTCTGTCGTACGGTAATTTGGTAAAAAGACAATTTGACATTTGCTCAGTACATTGTTTTTTGCTGAGGACATGTACTAGTCTGATGTTAATGATAATGCAGATGATTTTCCCCAGGTTGCTGTTGACCCATATCCCTCAGAAGTTATTGGGGTCAAATTTGTCTCTACTTTTGTGGATAGTCCTTGGTTCCAAATATTGGTGAAGATGCCAGAGCTGAGAATGATGTTAAAGAGTGTTAGTATAGCCAATTTGAATTTATGGTCTGTATATTTTATCATTTAATTTAGAATACCATCAACCCCACAGTCCTTTTTGGATGGGAAGGTTTGTATTTTGTCCTGTAGTTCATTCAATGTAGTTGGAGAATTCAGTGCATTCTCATAGTCTTTAAAACTTCTTGAGGCTACCTGGGACGTTAGCGTGCCACCTGTGGCGCACCCTATCAACAGCAGGTGCATTTCAAGAGCGGCAAATTTGAAACCAAATAAATGTACAAATTCAAATTTCTCAAACATACAACTAACTTACAGCCTTTGAAAGATAAACATCTTCTTAATCTAACCACGTTTACCGATTTCAAAAAGGTTTTACGGGGAAAGCATAAAGTTAGGTTATGTTAGGAGAGTACATTGACAATAGCTGTGTGCAATGCATTGTCGATTCAAAGACATGCCTCACCAAAACCATACAATCAGCTAAAATTATGCACTAACCTTTTACAATCTCCATCAGATGACACTCCTAGGACATTTTGTTAGACAATGCATGCATTTTTAGTTCTATCAAGTTCATATTTATATCTAAAAACAGTGTTTTACTATGGCGTTGATGTTCAGGAAATCGTTTCCCTCCAATACCGGCAGTCAAGTCATGACGACAAAATAATTAATTAATATTAGAAAACATTGCTAAAATATTATATTGTCATTCAAAGAATTATAGATTTACATCTCTTGAACGCAATGGACTTGTCAGATTTTAAATTAACCTTACTGGGAGATCACACTTTGCAATAATCTGAGCACTGCGCCAGACAAATACGCATCGCGATACAGACTAACCGCCATGTTGGAGGAATCTAAAATCGAAAATACTATATAAATAATCCATTACCTTTGATTCTCTTCATCAGATGTCACTTCCAAAGAGTCCCAGGTCCATAACGAATGTATTTTTGTTCAAAAAAGCTCATCATTTATGTCGAAAAACCTCCGTGTTGTAGCGCATGATCTAAGCCAGCCGGACTTCACTTCACTTCAAGAACGGAAAAAATATATTTCCGTTCGTTCAAACATGTCAAACGTTGTATCGCATAAATCATTAGGGCCTTTTTTAACCAGAACATGAATAAAATTCAAGGCGGACCATTGGGTTTTCTTTTAAAACGTTTCGGAATGAGAGTACCCACCATCAAATCGCGCGCCAGGGTGAATGATGGACCATCACGTTCCATGGCTCTTATTCGGTCAGATCTCACTGTAGAACACTCAAAACACTTTGTAAAGGCTGGGGACATCTTGTGGAAGCAATAGGAAGTGCCAGAATATAATTCACCCCCTTTGTTTTTCAATGGCATAGGCTCAAAGTCAATTCAACACATCAGGTATCCACTTCCTGTCAGAATCTGTCTCAGGGTTTTGCCTGCCAAATGAGTTCTGTTATACTCACAGACACCATTCAAACAGTTTTTGAAACTTTAGGGTGTTTTCTATCCATATATAATAAGTATATGCATATTGTAGTTACTGGGTAGGTGTAGGAGGCATTTAAAAATGGGCACATCTTTTTTCAAAAAATTCTCAATACTGCCCCCTATACCCTAACAGGTTAATAGTTGATTCAAAAATGTGTATTTGATCATGTATATGTTTTTTTTCTGTTTGTTCTTTGTTATGGAACCAAAAAGATTGGAGAAGTGGTTTATCCTTACATCTCCATTTTGGATAGATAACTCTTCGTGTTGTTGTTTCTTTCGAGTTTTCCAATTTTCCCAGAAGTGGTTAGACTCTATGGATTCTTCAATTATTTGATTTGTGACGTGCTGTTCCTTCTTTTTCCGTAGTGTGTTTATGTATTGTTTTAGTGATTCACCATAATTAAGGTCTGGGCTCAGGTTTTCTGGGTGTCTATGTTTTTGGTTGGATAGGCTTCTCAATTTCTTTCTTAGGTTTTGCATTCTTCATCAAGCCATTTGTCATTGTTGTTAATTTTCTTAGGTTGTCGGCTTGAAATTTGATAGGGAAGCTGAGAGGTTAAATATACGGGTTAGTTTTTCTACTACCAAGTTTACACTTTCACTATTACAGTGATACCAGGAAATTGCCTAGAAAGGATTGAATTTGTTGGTGCCTAATTGTTTTTTGGTAGATCTATATGTCATGGGCATCGTAAGGATAGGACCAAGTCGCAGCGGGTAAAGTGCTCATACTTAATTTATTTGAAGAACACTTTTAACAAAACGACGAAACAGTTCCATAAGGCACACAGGCTATACAGAAAATAACCACCCACAAAACACAAGTGAAAACAAACCCAACTAAATATGGCCTCAAATTAGAGACAACGACAACCAGCTGCCTCTAATTGGAGGTCATCGCCAAAAACCCAACCTGGAAAACTAGATATACACATAGAAATAGAAAATATAGAACATAAACCAAAAACACCGAACCACACAATACAAACACCCCCTGCCACGCCCTGACCAAACTACAATGACAAATAACCCCTTTTACTGGTCAGGACGTGACAGTACCCCCCCCCCCCCTAAAGATGCAGATCCCGAATGCACCTCAAAAACCAAAAAAAAAAACACAAAACAACCCCAAACTTAAAGGGAGGGAAGGGAGGGAGGGTGGCCACCGTCAACAACGGTCCCTGTGCTACACCCCCCCTTCCCAATCCTCCCACCCGTTCAGAAGACCCTAGGCTGGGAAGCGTCGCCAGAGCCTCCCGGCTGAGGAGCGTCGCTGGAGGCTCCGGGCTGAGGAGCGTCGCTGGAGGCTCCGGGCTGAGGAGCGTCGCTGGAGACTCCGGGCTGAGGAGCGTCACTGGAGGCTCAGGGCTGAGGAGCGTCGCTGGAGGCTCAGGGCTGAGGAGCGTCACTGGAGGCTCAGCGCTGAGGAGCATCGCTGGAGGCTCAGGGATGAGGAGCGTCGCTGGAGGCCGAGTGCTCACAGCAGGCACTGGCTGTACTGGGTTATGGAAGCGCACTGGAGGATGAGTGCGGGGAACAGGAACAGGACGTACTAATGGTAGAGTGCTCACAGCAGGCACTGGCTGTACCGGGTTATGGAGGCACACTGGAGGGTGAGTGCGCGGAGCAGGAACAGGACGTACTGGACTGGGCAGGCACACTGGAAGCCTGGTGCATGGGGCTGGGGCTGACTTTGGAAGCGCCAGACTAGTAACACGCACCTCAGGGCGAGTGCGGGGAGCAGGAACAGGACGTACTGGACTGGGCAGGTGCACTAGAGGCCTGATGCGTGGGGCTGGCTTAGGAGGCGCCAGACTAGTAACACGCACCTCAGGGCCAGTGCGGGGATTAGGAACAGGACGTACTGGACTGGGCAGGCACACTAGAGGCCTGATGCGTGGGGCTGGCTTAGGAGGCACCAGATTAGTAACACGCACCTCAGGGCTAGTGCGGGGAGCAGGAACAGGACGTACTGGACTGGGCAGGCTCCCTAGAGGCCTGGTGCATGGGGCTGGCTTTGGAGGCGCCAGACTAGCAAAACACACCTCAGGGCTAGTGCGCGGAGCAGGAACAGGACGTACTCTACTGGGCAGGCGCACTAGAGGCCTGATGCGTGGGGCTGGCTCTGGAGGCGTCAGACTAGTAACACGCACCTCAGGGCTAGTGCGGGGAGCAGGAACAGGACGTACTGGACTGGGCAGGCGCACTAGAGGCCTGATGCGTGGGGCTGGCTTTGGAGGCGCCAGACTAGTGACACATAACACGGTGCTTGCTTGATCCGTCGCTCCCCATAATAAGCTCGGGGAGTTGGCTCAGGTCTCCATCCTGACTCTGCCCAACTCCCCGTGTGCCCCCCCCCCCAAACATTCTTTGGCCTCACGTAGCTCCCTTAGTTTCCTCTCCCAGAAACGTCGTTCTGCCCTTGCTGCCTCCACTTCTTCCCATGGACGGCGATTCAATCCCTTTTGGATCTCCTCCCATGTCCAGGATCCCTTGCCGTCCAATATTTGCTCCCATGTCCATTCTTGCTGCTCCTTCTTCCGCTGCTTGGTCCTCTTTTGGTGGGTGGTTCTGTCATGGGCGTCGTAAGGATAGGACCAAGGCGCAGAGGGTAAAGTGCTCATACTTAATTTATTTGAAGAACACTCAAAACAAAATAAACAAAATGATGAAACAGTTCCATAAGGCATACAGGCTATACAGAAAATGACCACCCACAAAACACAAGTGAAAACAAACCCAACTAAATATGGCCTCCAATTAGAGACAACAACAACCAGCTGCCTCTATTTGGAGGTCATTGCCGAAAACCCAACATAGAAATAGAAAATATAGAACATAAACCAAAAACACCGAACCACACAATACAAACACCCTCTGCCACACGCTGACCAAACTACAATGACAAATAACCCCTTTTACTGGTCAGGACGTGACACTATAGCATTTCTTAATATTATTCAGTTCCTTTGGCTTTGATGCCTTGTGATTAAGCATAACTCTCTCATTTTGTTGAGATCTGATATGGGTGTCAGTGGACTGGCTTTGAACGCTCTAAGAGACTCTGGGTTGAGGTCAGTGATAAAGTAGTCTAGAGTACTACTGCCGAGAGAAAAGCTATAGGTGCACCTACCATAGGAGTCCCCTCGAAGCCTACCATTGACTATTTACATACCCAGCGTCTGACAGAGATACAGGAAGTGTGACCCATTTTTGTTTGTTATGTTGTTGTAGTTGTGTCTAGGGGGGCATATGGGGGAGGGAAAGCTGTCACCTTCAGGTAGATGTTTCTCCCCCTGTGTGCTGAGGGTGCCGAGTTCTTGTCCAGTTCTGGCATATCTCTCTCTCTCTCTCTCTCTCTCTCTCTCTCTCTCTCTCTCTCTCACACTCTCTCTCTCACACACTCTCTCTCTCACACTCTCTCTCTCTCACACTCTCTCCCTCACACTCTCTCACACTCTCTCTCTCACTCAGAGGACCTGAGCCCTAGGACCATGCCTCAGGACTATCTGGCCTGGTGACTCCTTGCTGTCCCCAGTTCACTTGGTCGTGTTGCTGCTCCAGTTTCAACTGTGCTGCTTGCGACTATGGAACTCTGACCTGTTCACTGGACGTGCTACCTTGTCTACCTGCTGTTTTTGACTCTCTCTCGCTACCGCACCTGCAGTCTCTAACTCTGAATGATCGGCTATGAAAAGCCAGCTGACATTTACTCCTGAGGTGCTGACCTGTTGCACCCTCTACAACCACTGTGATTATTATTATTTGACCCTGCTGGTCATCTATGAACATTTGAACATCTTGGCCATGTACTGTTATAATCTTCACAGCCAGAAGATGACAGGCCACCGCTCAGAGCCTTGTTCTTGTCTTCATTTCTTTCGCGGTTCCTGCCTTTCTAGGGACTTTTTCCTAGCCACCGTGCTTCTACATCTGCATTGCTTGCTGTTGGGGTTTTAGGCTGGATCTCTGTATAGCACTTTGTGACATCGGCTGATGTGAAAAGGGCTTTATAAATACATTTGATTGATTGATTGATTTAGGTCGCCACAGACTAGTACTTGTCCCTGAGCCTGGAAATTGTTGCTCTCCCCCTCTAGGATGGAGAAGCTGTCATTGTTAAAGCATGGGGATTCTATTGGGGGGGATATAGGTAGCACACATAAGGACATTGTGTGCTACCATTATACATTTCTAGCTAGATGTAAAATGTTCCCGTTTTGACTCATTTAAAAGAGTGGGTTAGGTCTCTTTTATACCAAAGTATTATACCCCCTGAGTCTCTTCCCTCTTTTACACCTGATAGCTTGGTGGATGCGACAACCAGCTCTCTGCAATCTAGAGGGCAACCAGTGGGTCTGTCTCCTTTATACCATGTTTCTTGTAGGATGACAATGTCTGTATTTCCAATTTCTTTGATGAAGTCTGGGTTCATGCTCTTTAGGCCAAAGGCAGATGACCTCAGACCTTTTATATTCCAGGATGAGATAGTAAAAGCTTTATGTTCCATAGTGTCTAGTGTTGTTTTTATGTGGTTTAGGCCCGGACTCATTATCGCATTGTGTATAATGTGATAATGAGTCTTTTTCAAGTCCCAGATCGCAGAACTGTTTTGTGATGTCATGCTCTTTCATGACTTTATAGTCCAAAGGTTTCTCTCTCTCTCTCTCTCTCTCTCTCTCTCTCTCTCTCTCATTCTCACTCTCTCTATTTTTCACTATCTCTCTCTCCCTATATTGAGAAACATAAATCCTGTATGTACATTAAGCAGTGTGTCCCATACTGCACCTGCAGGTAGAACACTTCTGTGGAAAGGGTTCTACATGGAACCCAAAAAGGTCCTACCTTGAACCAAAAGGGTTCTACCTGGAACCAAAAAGGGTTATTCCCAAAGTCTCCTATGGGGACAACCAAAGTACCATTTTAGATTGTAGATATCATCTTTATTTCTAAGTGTAACAATACAATTCACAATTAATCTGAAATAGACATTATCAATTATTGATGGCACAATTACTGTATAACCATGTAACTGACGGTTATGCCCCCATTCCTGCAGCAGCAGCACCTATAGAAATATAATACATCAAATAGGCATACATTTACATTTACATTTAAGTCATTTAGCAGACGCTCTTATCCAGAGCGACTTACAAATTGGTGCATTCACCTTAAGATATCCAGTGGAAAAACCACTTTACAATAGTGCATCTAAATCTTTTGGGGGGGGGGTAGCAGGATTACTTTATCCTATCCCAGGTATTCCTTAAAGAGGTGGGGTTTCAGGTGTCTCCGGAAGGTGGTGATTGACTCCGCTGTCCTGGCGTCGTGAGGGAGCTTGTTCCACCATTGGGGTGCCAGAGCAGCGAACAGTTTTGACTGGGCTGAGCGGGAGCTGTGCTTCCTCAGAGGTAGGGAGGCGAGCAGGCCAGAGGTGGATGAACGCAGTGCCCTTGTTTGGGTGTAGGGCCTGATCAGAGCCTGAAGGTACGGAGGTGCCGTTCCCCTCACAGCTCCGTAGGCAAGCACCATGGACTTGTAGCGGATGCGAGCTTCAACTGGAAGCCAGTGGAGAGAGCGGAGGAGCGGGGTGATGTGAGAGAACTTGGGAAGGTTGAACAACAGACGGGCTGCGGCGTTCTGGATGAGTTGTAGGGGTTTAATGGCACAGGCAGGGAGCCCAGCCAACAGCGAGTTGCAGTAATCCAGACGGGAGATGACAAGTGCCTGGACTAGGACCTGCACCGCTTCCTGTGTGAGGCAGGGTCGTACTCTGCGAATGTTGTAGAGCATGAACCTACAGGATCGGGTCACCGCCTTGATGTTATTGGAGAACGACAGGGTGTTGTCCAGGGTCACGCCAAGGTTCTTAGCACTCTGGGAGGAGGACACAAGGGAGTTGTCAACCGTGATGGCGAGATCATGGAACGGGCAGTCCTTCCCTGGGAGGAGGAGCAGCTCCGTCTTGCCGAGGTTCAGCTTGAGGTGGTGAGCCGTCATCCACACTGATATGTCTGCCAGACATGCAGAGATGCGATTCGCCACCTGGTTATCAGAAGGGGGAAAGGAGAAGATGAATTGTGTGTCATCTGCGTAGCAATGATAGGAGAGACCATGTGAGGATATGACCGAGCCATGTGACTTGGTGTATAGTGAGAATAGGAGAGGGCCTAGAACAGAGCCCTGGGGGACACCAGTGGTGAGAGCACGTGGTGCGGAGACAGATTCTCGCCACGCCACCTGGTAGGCGCGACCTGTCAGGTAGGACGCAATCCAAGCGTGGGCCGCGCCGGAGATGCCCAGCTCGGAGAGGGTGGAGAGGAGGATCTGATGGTTCACGATATCAAAGGCAGCAGATAGGTCTAGAAGGATGAGAGCAGAGGAGAGAGAGTTAGCTTTAGCAGTGCGGAGAGCCTCCGTGACACAGAGAAGAGCAGTCTCAGTTGAATGCCCAGTCTTGAAACCTGACTGATTAGGATCAAGAAGGTCATTCTGAGAGAGATAGCAGGAGAGCTGGCCAAGGACGGCACGTTCAAGAGTTTTGGAGAGAAAAGAAAGAAGGGATACTGGTCTGTAGTTGTTGATATCGGAGGGATCGAGTGTAGGTTTTTTCAGAAGGGGTGCAACTCTCGCTCTCTTGAAGACGGAAGGGACGTAGCCAGCGGTCAAGGATGAGTTGATGAGCGAGGTGAGGTAGGGGAGAAGGTCTCCGGAAATGGTCTGGAGAAGAGAGGAGGGGATAGGGTCAAGTGGGCAGGTTGTTGGGCGGCCGGCCGTCACGAGAAGCGAGATTTCATCTGGAGAGAGAGGGGAGAAAGAGGTCAAAGCACAGGGTAGAGCAGTGTGAGCAGGACCAGCGGTGTCGTTTGGCTTAGCAAACGAGGATCGGATGTCATCAGCCTTCTTTTCAAAATGGTTGACGAAGTCATCCGCAGAGAGAGAGGAGGGGGGGAGGGGGAGGAGGATTCAGGAGGGAGGAGAAGGTAGCAAAGAGCTTCCTAGGGTTAGTGGCAGATGCTTGGAATTTAGAGTGGTAGAAAGTGGCTTTAGCAGCAGAGACAGAAGAGGAAAATGTAGAGAGGAGGGCGTGAAAGGATGCCAGGTCCGCAGGGAGGCGAGTTTTCCTCCATTTCCGCTCGGCTGCCCGGAGCCCTGTTCTGTGAGCTCGCAGTGAGTCGTCGAGCCACGGCGCAGGAGTGGAGGACCGAGCCGGCCTGGAGGATAGGGGACAGAGAAAATCGAAGGATGCAGAAAGGGAGGAGAGGAGGGTTGAGGAGGCAGAATCAGGAGATAGGTTGGAGAAGGTTTGAGCAGAGGGAAGAGATGATAGGATGGAAGAGGAGAGAGTAGCGGGAGAGAGAGAGCGAAGGTTGGGACGGCGCAATACCATCCGAGTAGGGGCAGAGTGAGAAGTGTTGGATGAGAGCGAGAGGGAAAAGGATACAAGGTAGTGGTCGGAGACTTGGAGGGGAGTTGCAATGAGATTAGTGGAAGAACAGCATCTAGTAAAGATGAGGTCAAGCGTATTGCCTGCCTTGTGAGTAGGGGGGGAAGGTGAGAGGGTGAGGTCAAAGGAGGAGAGGAGTGGAAAGAAGGAGGCAGAGAGAAATGAGTCAAAGGTAGACGTGGGGAGGTTAAAGTCACCCAGAACTGTGAGAGGTGAGCCATCCTCAGGGAAGGAACTTATCAAGGCATCAAGCTCATTGATGAACTCTCCAAGGGAACCTGGAGGGCGATAAATGATAAGGATGTTAAGCTTGAAAGGGCTGGTAACTGTGACAGCATGGAATTCAAATGAGGAGATAGACAGATGGGTCAGGGGAGAAAGAGAGAATGTCCACTTGGGAGAGATGAGGATTCCAGTGCCACCACCCCGCTGGCTCGATGCTCTAGGGGTATGCGAGAACACGTAGGCAGACGAGGAGAGAGCAGTAGGAGTAGCAGTGTTATCTGTGGTAATCCATGTTTCCGTCAGCGCCAGGAAGTCTAGGGACTGGAGGGTAGCATAGGCTGAGATGAACTCAGCCTTGTTGGCCGCAGACCGGCAGTTCCAGAGGCTGCCGGAGACCTGGAACTCCACGTGGGTCGTGCGCGCTGGGACCACCAGGTTAGAGTGGCAGCGGCCACGCGGTGTGAAGCATTTGTATGGCCTGTGCAGAGGGGAGAGAACAGGGATAGCCAGACACATAGTTGACAAGCTACAGAAGAGGCTACGCTAATGCAAAGGAGATTGGAATGATAAGTGGACTACACGTCTCGAATGTTCAGAAAGTTAAGCTTACGTTGCAAAAATCTTATTGACTAAAATGACGAAAATGCTAGCTAACTAACACAACACTACACTAATCAAGTCGTTCCGTTGTAATGTAATGGTTTCTACAGTGCTGCTAGTCGGTAGAGGTTGGCTATTATACAAAAGCAACTTTGTAGCTAGCTAACATAACATAACACTAATCAAGACGTTCCTTTGTAATGTATTTAGTTTCTACAATGCTGCTCGTCGGTAATAGTTGGCTGGGTATGGAACAATGGCGTCGCGGGGGACGGAAATAGCTGGCTAGCTAACCTAGCTAACCTAGCTATCCTCGATAATTACGAAACTACACAATTATCAAGCTATGACAAAGACAGCTATGTAGCTAGCTAGCTAACACTGCACTAGTCAAATCGTTCCGTTGTAATGTAATAGTTTCTACAGTGCTGCTAGTCGGTAGAGGTTGGCTATTATACAAAAGCAACTTTGTAGCTAGCTAACATAACACTAATCAAGACGTTCCTTTGTAACGTATTTAGTTTCTACAATGCTGCTCGTCGGTAATAGTTGGCTGGGTATGGAACAATGGCGTCGCGGGGGACGGAAATAGCTGGCTAGCTAACCTAGCTATTACTAAACTACACAATTATCAAGCTATGACAAAGACAGCTATGTAGCTAGCTAACTAACACTACACTAATCATAGAAGCTCTAACCCTGGCAATTTGACTGGTAAGCTCATGGGTACACTCACAATGGCTGTCTGGTATTGTGATGAAATACTTTCCATGGTAATGTAGAATTTTCATTCAAATGATACTAACGAATGAGGCTCATGCAATGGAATGCAATTTTTGTAATGGCAGTTGAGTTGAATCACCAAATCACAGCACACATTGATGGGTACACTTCCTGCTGTTAAGTCCTGCTCTGCTATGAGGTCGAAAATATACATATCATTTTCAACCTAGCTTTGCTCCTATGGGTACACTCACAATGGCCGCCAAGCCACCCATTATGCCAACAAGTCCACCCATTATGCCAACAAGTCCACCCATTATGCCAACAAGTCCACCCATTATGCCAACAAGTCCACCCATTAAGCCAACAAGTCCATCCATTATGCCAACAAGTCCACCCATTATGCCAACAAGTCCACCCATTATGCCAACAAGTCCACCCATTATGCCAACAAGTCCACCCATTATGCCAACAAGTCCACCCACTATGCCATTGACTTGAATGGGGACGCCTGTCCTATTCATTCTATTTAAACGGCAACACATGAAGCCAGGAGTGGAGGAGAGGAGAACATGCGTCTTAAATTATTGTATATATATATTTAATATTCCAATGGTTATTGCGGTTACTGCGGTCATTTGGCTGGCCAATAACCATCATCCAAAGTTCCATGACCATCACAACCCTATTACCAACAAGAAGTTACTCCCTGTCTTGATCATCATTTATTTGTTATAATAATGAATATACAAGATATGAAAGTAGAAAGAGTACATTTACGTCATTTAGCAGATGCTCTTATCCAGAGCGACTTACAAATTGGTGCATTCACCTTATGATATCCAGTGGAACAACCACTTTACAATAGTACATCTATATCTTTTTTTGGGGGGGGGGTTATAAGGATTACTTTATCCTATCCCAGGTATTCCTTAAGAAGGTGGGGTTTCAGGTGTCATTCATGTAGTACACCCTTGCATTTCTGGCAAACACCTTTGCTGAGAGTTGCCATGGCAATAGGGCCGTTGAGATTTGCACAATTTATCGATCATTTTTGTATAACACTTCAACCTCTGAGAGTTCCTAATTCACAGTTTAGAGTTTGAATGATTAAATGGGAAAGGGAAAACATCATTTGATGGATGGGAAGTGGAGAGGGAAGGGAGCCAGGGAGGGGGGGAGGGAAGGAGGGAAGGAGGGATTGAAACAAAAAAAGTAGGAAAAATAAATAAATAAGAGAAACATTAAAACCAAGAGAGTAGCTGCAGTCAGACTGAGAGAGAAAGAGTGAGGAAGAAAGAGGAGAGAGAGAGAAAAGCAGCCATTTTCTCTTCCTTTTTCCCTTCATAAGCTGGCCTCACCATCCATCATGGTTACAGCCTGTGAGGAGGATGTCCGACTCAGGGCTGTGTGTGCATGTGCCCGCACACGTGCACGTGCTAGTGTCACCTCTCTCCCCTTTCTTTCTCTATCTCCCCCTCTCTTTCGCTCTCTTTCTCTTTATGCATCCCATCTCTCCCTCTCTCTCTCTCTCTCTCTCTCTGGAAAGGTAGCCGTATTTCTCCTTTGCTTACTGGTTCACAGAGACCAGACAAAAGCACTGGAGCCTGACCCACCTCACTCCTCCTCTCTTTCTCTCTATCATCTACCCTGTCACTCTCATTTTCCCTCTCCTGCCCATTTTGCTATCTCTTTCATATAGTATATACGTAAAGCTGTAAATCACCCATATGTTTACCCCAATGTCCATATCTCTAGACCTCATTTCTATCTTTGAAGTGTGGTCAAAATGAATAAAATAAGATTTATTGACAATCAAGTTCATGGCATGATTCACAGTATTTTCCCTCTTTCACTCCCTTAGTCTTCCTTCCTTCATACCTTTCCTCTCCACAGATTCTCCTCCCTTTCTCTCCCCCCTTTCAGGCTGAGCTGTGAGGTGGTCATGGTGGTTGGCACCACCATGGTTGTGTTAGTGTTCCTGTGTGGCCTGTCAGGGCTAGAGGCCTGGACTCAATCATGCTACAGTGGGAGACATAGGTTCATGGTTCAGACCCTGACTACACATCCACTAGAGCAGTTTACAGTCACAGTAAAACTGGTGTACCAACGGCATGCCAATGTCAAACAGTCATGGAAAACATCTGTAACTTAGGGACTGGTATGAATATTGTTAGGGTGTGTGTGCGTGTCTGTGTGTGTGTGTGTGTGTGTATGTGTGTGTGTGTGTGTGTGTGTGTGTGTGTGTGCGCGCGCATGTACGTGGGTGAATGTGTGCTGCTGACACATTGATTTGTGAGGAAGTGTGTGTGTGTGTGTGTGTGTGTGTGTGTGTGTGTGTGTGTGTGTCTCTGTGCGTACAGTCGCTCTGTGTCAGTGTGTGCTTGGCACCAAGGTGTTTTGCCTGGCCTGATGAACCCTGACAGTCTAACAGTAGTCCATCTGCATAATGCCTTCTCCCTCCATTATGAGCCCAGTCCCTGCTGACTCAGGTGCTAAGTGCTGTTTCGCCCACACTTAAGATGGAACACTGCAGCTTCATTAGCATCTAAAATGGGTATTTTCCACAGCGATACTAACAGAGCACAACAACTCACTGGCGCCCTTAGGGTGACCCTGTTGTCCTTAATTAAGGAGTATGGCTAAGGCTGTCAGAGTTAATGTCTGTGTGAATTGTAATAGGGATGGTGTGTGTGTGTGTGTGTGTGTGTGTGTGTGTGTGTGTGTGTGTGTGTGTGTGTGTGTGTGTGTGTGTGTGTGTGTGTGTGTGTGTGTGTGTGTGTGTGTGTGTGTGTGTGTGTGTGTGTGTGTGTATGTGACCAGTGATGAATACATGTATTGATCAGGCATTGGCATTTGTGCCAATCAGGAGTAGTTGATGGTACAATAATACTGGCATCACTCTAGATGGACGGGCCAAAAACAGTGATTATTTCGCTGCCTAAGTAAAATGTTGAATGAAAGCAATCCCTCAAGTAGGCTTCAAGTGGGGCAAACAGGCTCAGTTGATTATGCCAACACTAAATGGAACAAATAATTTGATGGCCCCCAATTGAGAGATTTGTCTCAAATTAAGACATCTTTGTGTGTGTGGTTTTGTGTATTTCTATTGAATTTGTAATAAAGAGATTCACCCTTGACCTGTCTGATATTTACTTAAGCCCTTACTGGCAAGGCAGTGAGCTGTGTGTTTCTTTACCTTAGCCCTTACTGGCAAGACAGTGAGCTGTGTGTTTCTTTACCTTAGCCCTTACTGGCAAGGCAGTGAGCTGTGTGTTTCTTTACCTTAGCCCTTACTGGCAAGGCAGTGAGCTGTGTGTTTCTTTACCTTAGCCCTTACTGGCAAGGCAGTGAGCTGTGTGTTTCTTTACCTTAGCCCTTACTGGCAAGGCAGTGAGCTGTGTGTTTCTTTACCTTAGCCCTTACTGGCAAGGCAGTGAGCTGTGTGTTTCTTTACCTTAGCCCTTACTGGCAAGGCAGTGAGCTGTGTGTTTCTTTACCTTAGCCCTTACTGGCAAGGCAGTGAGCTGTGTGTTTATTTGAAGTTAAAAGGTTTTACTGTGTGTCTATGATATAACAAACATGGATATACGCACACCCAAGCACACACACGCACACACACACAGAGGCTGAGTTTGCAGTGAGCTTATGTCTCAGGGGACTGCATACAGACAGTTGTTTGAATGATATTAAATATTTAGCTTGAACTTAATGTAACTATTTACATTTGAGAGCAGGCACTGTTTCTGGGGCAGAAAGCCAGTCTGTAAATCATATTCAGTTTGCACAGTCATTTCATGGATTGTTTTACATCCATTATGTCCCTTCTTTATTTCCCCAATCGCAGCATCCTGTCCTTTGGGACCAGCAGGTCCTCTCTCTCTTTGTTTTTGGTAATTTCATGCACTGTAGGACAAAAGCGTTGACATATTTACATAGTTGCAGAAGGCCCTTTTTTCTCTCTTTTTTGCAATTGTTTAAAAAAATATAAATTACTAACCTAATTTACATAAGTATTCAGACCCTTTGCTATGAGACTCGAAATTGCACTCAGGTGCATCCTGTTTCCATTGATCACCCTTAGATATTTCTACAACTTGATTGGAGTCCACCCGTGGTAAATTCAATTGATTGTACATGATTTGGAAAGGCACACACCTGTCTATATAAGGTCCCACAGTTGACAGTGCATGTCAGAGATAAAAACAAGCCATGAGGTCGAAGGAATTGTCTATAGAGGATTGTGTTGAGGCACCGATCTGGGGAAGGGTACCAAAACATTTATGCAGCATTGAAGGTCCCCAAGAAAACAGTGGCCTCCATCACCTGGCCAGGGCAGAAATAACTGCTAACAAACATGCATCCTATTGGTGGAGCTACCTAGCAGCATACAAATGAAGCCAATTAGTGCTCAAGATACTGAATCACAGAACTGCAGAGAGAGAGAAACAAACGACAGTGGCCTCTACGTGACTCCTGGCTGAAACAAAAGAGAGAAAGGCAGCGGCTCTCCTCTCTTATCTCTAAGAGCTATTTGATGGAAAGGTTTGAGAGTGGAGCGGCTGAATGCAGACTGCCTCTCTGTGATTGGCGCTATTATACTGGCAGAGTGGAGGTGATCAAGACCCCGATGGTCACTCTGACAGAGCTCCAGAGTTCCTCTGTGGGGATGGGAGAACCTTCCAGAAGTACAACCATCTCTTCTGCACTCCACCAATCAGGGCTTTATGCTAGAGTGGCCGGATGGAAGCCACTCCTCAGTAAAAGGCTCATGACAGCCCTCTTGGAGTTTGCCAAAAGGCACCTAAAGGACTCTCAGACCATGAAAAACAAGATTCTCTGGTCTGATGAAACCAAGATTGAACTCTTTGGCCTGAATGCCAAGCGTCCCGTCTGGAGGACACCTGGTACCGCTCATCACCTGACCAATATCATCCCTACGGTGAAGCATGGTGGTGGCAGCATCATGCTGTGGGGAGGTTTTTCAGCAGCAGGGACTGGGAGATTAGTCAGGGTCGAGGGAAAGATGAACGGAGCAAAGTACAGAGAGATCCTTGATGAAAACCTGCTCCAGAGTGCTCAGGACTTCAGACTGGGGCGAAGGTTCACCTTCCAACAGGGCAACGACCCTGAGCACACTGCCAAGACAATGCAGGAGTGGCTTCGGGACAAGTCTCTGAATGTCCCTGAGTGGCCCAGCCAGAGCCCAGATTTGAGTGGCCCAGCCAGAGCCTGGATTTCAACCTGTTTATGAGGTATTCTGTGTAGATTGATAAAAAATGTAATACAATTTTGAATAAGGCTGAAACATAACAAAATGTGGAAAAGTGAAGGGGTCTGAACGTATTTTTTGGGGTTCAAGCCAACCACAAGCATGCCACAATTCTGAGAAAGCAAAACACACGTCAAAACAAAACAACATCAGAATTGAAGCTATTTGTACATTTTTGTTTCGCTATATTTCAGTCAAAGGAAACCTTGCGAGGAAACTTGGAGAAGGAGATTATGCACTGTGGCCTGTCTTTGCAAGCCATCCAAAAAAAGCAGAAGATTGGCAGCTGTGGCCCTCTCTCAAAGAAGCCTTATGTTCCACATAGGAATGAAGAGGATTAAGTAAGTTATAGTATTACATTTACATTTACGTCATTTAGCAGACGCTCTTATCCAGAGCGACTTACAAATTGGAAGTATATTCCAGTCAAATGACCAAAGTTTACATTGTATGTCATTACCATGGTACTACAGTCATGACTAGCTGTAGTGTCCATGGTCATCATGGTCATCATTCTCCTCCAGTAATGTTAACCTTCATGACACCATAAACTGCCCTCTCGCGAAAATCAATCCAACGCTTTTGTAGTTGATTGAGCAAGGAAAGAGCCTATCAGAATCTGTCTGAGATAACTGGATACAAAACTAGTCGGTTGACAGTTGAGAGTCCACATAACCAAGCGATGCAACAATGATGTTGCTGTTCTGTTAACTTTTTTTTCAGATTCTTAAATGGGATACTTTAAAATGTTATCACTCTATAATTCTGTATGTTTTGAAGTAGTTCACTTCATACTGCTGACGCTGTGCTGGACCGTCTCACCTGCCCCTCTTCCTACTTGGTATGTCTAATTCCCAGCTTGTCTCTGTGAGGCATGTGGGATAGAATACTTTAGGTCGATGCTCACTGGTTCTCATGCTTTTGATGCAGTGGAGAGAATTCCCTGGTCAGAATTCATTTATAAAGGAAATGTATGCTCAATGCTGCAAGATGCAAAATCAATGTGTTTTCTCTCACTTGGGCTGAGAAGAAGTGAAGAGTAGTCTCTCTCTCTTTCTCTCTCTCTCTCTCTCTCGCACTCACTCACTCTCTCTCTCTCTCTCTCTCTCTCTCTCTCTCTCTCTCTCTCACACACACTCTCTCACAATCTCTGTCTGTCTCTCTCTCTCTTTCTCTCTCTCACTCTCTCTCTCTCACTCTCTCTGTCTCACTCTCTCTCTCTGTCTCTGTCTCTCTCTCTGTCTCTCTCTGTCTCTCTCTCCACTCTCTCTTTCTCTCTCTCTTTCTCTCTCTCTTTCTCTGTCTCTCTCTTCACTCTCTCTCTGTCTCTCTCCCATCTCTCTCTCTGTCTCTCTCTCTCTCTCTCCTCTCTCCCCTCTCTCTCTCTCTGTCTCTTCTCTCTCCCTCTTATCTACGGCTGCATGTGCAGTACTTAAAGCATTTTGTAAACCACAGTAGAGTGAGGGAAGAGTACATCAGGTACCATGGTGATTCTAGTTGATCCCCCCCCGTGTGTGTGTGTGTGTGTGTGTGTGCCTTTCTGTGTGCCTGTGTGTGTGTGTGTGTGTGTGTGTGTGTGTGTGTGTGTGTGTGTGTGTGTGTGTGTGTGTGTGTGTGTGTGTGTGTGTGTGTGTGTGTGTGCCTGTGTGTGTGCCTGTGTGTGTGCCTGTGTGTGTGCCTGTGTGTGTGTGCCTGTGTGTGTGTGTGTGTCTATGTATTTGAGAGTGCATGTGCGTGTGGAAGCATGCGCATTAGATGGTCCACAAATTCTCAACGCCTGGTATAACTATGGAAAACCGAAAAGTTGGCTACTGTGTTTTTTCCCTGTGAACAACATGAGGTAAACAAACAGCTAAATGATGGATTCCAATCAAGGTTCTCAATAATGTATGGTTGAGGAGAAATGGATCGGTGGAAGTCTGAGTTCGAAAGAGTACTTACTACTTACTAAAGCAGGGCATGACAGTTTGCAATGGGAAAGAGTGAGGATATAGTACCGGGAAAGTAGAATTGGACATGGGAGCCATACCAAATATCCTGTACCATATGAGCCCTATTATCAGAAATCACCAGGGCAGAAATAACTGCTAACAAACATGCATCCTATTGGTGGAGCTATCTAGCAGCATTCAAATGAAGCCAATTAGTGCTCAAGATACTGAATCACAGAACTGCAGAGAGAGAGAAACAAACGACAGTGGCCTCTACGTGACTCCTGGCTGAAACAAAAGAGAGAAAGGCAGCGGCTCTCCTCTCTTATCTCTAAGAGCTCTGTGATGGAAAGGTTTGAGAGTGGAGCGGCTGAATGCAGACTGCCTCTCTGTGATTGGCGCTATTATACTGGCAGAGTGGAGCACAGTTTTGATGAATGGGACAGACGGGGTTTGGGGGGTGGGAGGATCAGGATGCAGGGTGAGGCAGAGGTTTGGTATGTAATGGATGTGGGTGGCGGGTGGAAGGGGGCTTAAATTCCCAGTGGAGAGACCAAATCTGGGCCTGAGGCCTTGGGCTATTGATCTGCCTCCAGAAACCCATCACTCTCTCCCAGAACCCTGTGACGGCATCGTACAGAGGAAGCCTAGAGAAGAGACGAGAGGAGGCAGGCCGGGAGAGGAGGGAGGGAGGCCAGGAGAGAGAATAGAGTTGGAGCCGAAGCCAGAAGTCTTGTTGATCAGAATGTGTGGTTGCCTTACTGCTTAATCAGCCCGGCCTTTTAAAAGTAATCTAAGCGGTGGGTGCTGCTCCGCATTGCTCCGTGCCAAAGCTAAATCAGTCCCTCTGCACTGGCTCTGACTGCAGGAGAACTGACTCAAGAGAAGCAGGGAGGGAGTGAAAAGAAGAGAAGAGAGGGGGGGGTCTGAGTACTGAGGGGGGTCTGAGTCCTGCTTGTTACCCAGAATGCAATTCGTCAAGACTGTATTCAGTGTAGGTACATTTGACACCGCTTCACCGCGAAAAGTCATGTCGTGCTTGGATTCTCTAATCTCAATGCCAACCAGAGCTAGAGCTTGCATCTGGTTGGTTGCTGTGGTTGTGCTTGCAGAAGTTTACCACTCCTCTGTTGTTGGAGAGGAGGGTCTATGGAGGTGACTGATCAGAAGTTCCAGGTAATAATACGATAATCACACCCCTGCCTTCCTGAGTCCGTCTCCTTTGTATTTCACTTGGATATGATGCATGTGTGATTAGTCTAGCCTTTTTAGTTTTTGTACGGACAACCCCTGGTCCAATCAGTAGACCAGATAACCCATTCCTGTCAAATCACAATCACCAGACCAGATTACAGCCTATCAAAGGCCCTGGCCCCAGGTCGGCCCATGATTCTTCTCCTTCAGACTGCTTATTGGCTGTCTGATTGGGTGTGCTCTGAGCTAAGCATTTTAAACTGGCCGGTTTAGGGAGGTGTGAGAGTACCCCTGTGGGTCTGACCTTGTGGGGAAGCTGATCAAGCTCCAGAGGGCGGAGCGGCTATGCCAGGCCAGTGTGACTGACTCCTACCACACAGCAGGACCCCTATTAGAGAACCACAAAGCTCCTTTTATATTTGAGACTTTTCTTTAAACGGGGAACTCATTTTAATTGGCAGAGTTAAAAACAGGGGACGTGATACAGTGCAACAAAGGGCTGTGGGAATCATTTGCATTCTAAAGTTGAAAGCCTTCTCTCTCTCTCTTTACTTCATCTCTCCCTCTCTCTCTCCCTGACTGACTCTTTCCCTTTCTCCCTCTACTTTGTACTCTCTCCATCCCCTTATCTCTCTTCCTCTCTCTCTCACCTCTCTCTATCCCCCTATCTATCTTCCTCTCTCTCCCCTCTATCTCCCCCCCTCTCTATCCCTCTCTATATCTCCCCTCTCTTCCTCTTTCCCCTCTCTTTTCCCTCTCCATTCCCCTCTCTCTCTCTCTCTCTCTCTCTCTTCCTTTCTCTCCCCCTCTCTCTCTCTCTCTCTCTTCCTTTCTCTCCCCCCTCTCTCTCCCCTCTCTCTTCCTCTTTCTCCCCTCTCTCTTTCTCCCCTCTCTCTTTCTCCCCTCTCTCTATCCCCCTCTCTCTTCCTCTTTCTCCCCTCTCTCTCCCCCTCCATCCCCTCTCTCTATCCCCCCTCTCTCTATCCCCCTATCTCTCCCCCCTCTCTCCCTCCCCTTTCTCCCCTCTCTCTTTCTCCCCTCTCTCTTTCTCCCCTCTCTCTATCCCCCTCTCTCTCTTCCTCTTTCTCCCCTCTCTCTTTCTCCCCTCTCTCTACCCCCTCTCTCTCCCCCTCCATCCCCTCTCTATCCCCCTATCTCTCCCCTCTCTCTCTTCCTCTTTCTCCCCTTTCTCTTTCTCCCCTCTCTCTACCCCCTCTCTCCCCCTCTATCCCCCTATCTCTCCCCTCTCTCTTCCTCTTTCTCCCCTCTCTCTATCCACCTCTCTCTCCCCTCTCTCTATCCCCTTCTCTCTCTTCCTCTTTCTCCCCTCTCTCTTTCTCCCCTCTCGCTCTCCCCTCTCTCCCCCTCTCTCTTTCTCTTCCTCTTTCTCTCCTGTGATGCAGCACTATTACATCCAAACCACATACCACCCAATGCCATGCTTCCATTAACCACTACATCATGTGTGTGTTGTGCATATACATGTATGAATGCTTAATTGTTTAATGATAGGGTAACGACTATGTTAGAAGTTAAGGGTCTCCTTCATACTCTCTAGCAGTGACTATTGACAGTGCGGTAATGGAGTGGACATGGATTTCTGCTCTCACCGCTGACAATTTGTCCCATCAATATGACTAATGTAACAATGATTTTTTCAGAAGGGCCATTTGCAAAAGATCAGAACTTTACAGTTGGGTCTCATGGCAGCAAAATCATTAAGAGTTATGTATCTTTCAAGTATGACAGTCTGATTGCCAGTCACTCCCACAAGCGCTATTTAACATTATGGGTCATTAGCAGGTACAAATCGTTCCAATGACGGGTTGCCAGGGTGACCGTCGCCAAGTTGATTCTATTATTGACCTTACTGCGAGCTAACCCCCATCTGCTGTCAAAGAAGCAGGGGAGTAATTTAATATCCAATCACACGATAGGATAGGAACCCTACGGAGAAAAAAGGAAAAGGAGGGCTCGTAAAGCGTGAGACGCCCCTAAGCTTACTGAAGAGGATATTAGGAAATGCTGCTTAATTATGAGAGCAAACCTTTGTGGATGCCCTCAAGATATTCAATTTACGAATTCATTCACCAAATAAAGAGACCATAAAATCTAAACAGCCCTCCGGCCCCTTAAGGTTGTCTTATCCATACGTTCATGAAAATTAGAGAAATCTTTTCAAGAACATTTCTGGGATGGGTGTTGGATGGATAAGGAAGCATGCAAAAGTCCATATTAAAAACTCTGATACTCAACCGCTCACTTCGGTGAGTTGCCGTTGATTCACTCCCACGTATGCCTAAAAACCTTACATTTTAGTCATCCAAACGAATGGCGCAAAACTGCAATCACACACATTTATTATTAGGCTAATTACGTTCTCACATGCCATGGTACTGCAGGCTACATTTGCAACCTTGAGTCTACTTCTAAAACAAAGAGAGAGTATAAGTGAGAAAAGAAAAACGGCTTTAAAGAGTTAGAGGCACAGTGAAAAGCCCCTGACCCTGATGTCCTTATGAATAGTAAATACGTTTGGTAATATCATCTCAAAATCTAGCCTGACCTTTCCTGATAAAGCCGGCCCCGTCGCGCTCTCCTGTGCATACATGATTGTGCTTTGGGCTGTAAAAGAAAAGAGCCAAAAGGGAAATGCATAATCTGCCCTTAAGCGTATGCTAATATCCAGCAGACACTTCTTCTACTCTTCTTCTTCACATCTCACCGTTTTTTGACTCCGGAATAGAGCGAGAGAAAGAGAGCGGAGAGAGAGAGAGAGAGAGAGAGAGAGAGAGAGAGAGAGAGAGAGAGAGAGAGAGGAATGAGAGACATACAGAAAGACAGAAGAGAAAGACAGAAGGATGAAGACAGCATGTTTTAGCAGTCCCCTCAGTGTCACTGAAATGGTCAGACAGTGGCGTGAATTCATGGCTGCCAATGGAAGCCAGGCTTCCCCCAAATATTTCACCAATGAAAAAAAATACAATTCTGAAATAAGTAGACCAGATGTGTTTTTATTACTTTCCGTCAATTCACAAGTGGCTGAATCTCACCGGAGAAATCATCCATGCGAGGGAAACAGCGCCCCCCTGTCTCAGCATGTGTAGCCCAAGTATCTGATGCTGTCTGGAACAAAAGAGTATGATATGTTGCTACCGTAGCATTTGACTCATTGATGTCAGCAAGCATTTGGCCTCCCTTGATGAAAAAATAGGAATGAATTAGCCAATTAGCATTGATCTGAGCTCAACTGTGGGTTGTCCAGGCGCAGCAAAACGCTCCCCACTGGAGGCCAGTTTGGATTTGGCTTCACACCAATCAAATCACATCTTGAGCAAAACCTCATCACCGTCAGACAAACGTGTCTGTTTCTAGTCTGCTTGTGTTGATGTCCTGCAGTAGCTAGCTTGTTAAATTGGCTCTTTCCTAAGCCATGAATGGAGATGTCGATTTGGACTTGTGGTTTTGACGTAATTCTCTGTATAGATTATGACGGCGATTCTGATCTGACCATAAATGTGTCATGGTTCCACCTGTCACCAGAGGGTGCCAGAGACCGTCCAAGAGACATTAACGACAATCAGGTGTGTCCTATTTACTCATTATGATGTTACTGTTAAAAGAGGTGTGTTTTCTGTTGTCCTTTGCTGAAGCTTGAATTATGTGTTGTGTGCGTTTGTCTCCTGAGTGAGTTTTCGAGACTTAGTGTTTGTTGTTTTCTCAGTGTTACTGTGATCCTTCCGTTTCTTAGTAAAGTATTTTTGTTTATCCTTAGCCGCTGAATCATCGTCTGGTCTCTTCTTTGCACCTGGGTCCAAACTCACCATGTCACAAAATGTATATATTGTGCATCTGGTCTGAGACGATTTGAAGTTCAATATGTAGCCTAGTAGGCTCACGTTAACTACCTACCTAAATAAGCTAGTTCATTGTTGCCCATGCAAGGAAGTTTGGCTAGTAAGAATTTTAGCTAGGTAGCCTATGACAACAAAAACTAAAAGTGTACTGTATGACAGAGACATAGACCGTTTTGCCAACATGAAAGAGAGGAGGTTGACATTGGCTTTCAACTAGTATACAAGTGTTTTACTTGTAAGCACAGACAGACAGACAGACAGACAGACAGACAGACAGACAGACAGACAGACAGACAGACAGACAGACAGACAGACAGACAGACAGACAGACAGACAGACAGACAGACAGACAGACAGACAGACAGTAAAAATTCCCTGTCTTAACTATTTGTATAGAGAATTACATTCAGATTTCTCTCTCTTAAGATTATTTCATAATGAACAGAAGAAGGAATTATTGTGATGATGAGTATGGTATGCACCATAAAATGTAATCAAAAATTATAGTTGGTATGCACATTTAAAAACACTTATCAATATTATTACGAAAGACAAGCAGTCTCTTAAAAAAGGAAACTAAAACTATCACCTTGAAAGTCACTCCTAAAGAAACCAAACCCAGAATAAATCAGGACATTAAAAGTCAAAATTGTTTTCCTGTGTAAAGTACAGTTGAAGTCGGAAGTTTACACACACCTCAGCCAAATACATTTAAACTCAGTTTTTCACAATTCCTGACATTTAATTATAGTAGAAATTCCCTGTTTTAGGTCAGTTAGGATCACCACTTTATTTTGAGAATGTGAAATGTCAGAATAATATTGGAGAGAAGGATTTATTTCAGCCTTTATTTCTTTCATCACATTCCCAGTGGGTCAGAAGTTTACATACACTCAAGTAGTATTTGGTAACATTGCCTTTAAATTGTTTAACTTGGGTCAAACATTTCAGGTAGCCTTCCACAAGCTTCCCACAATAAATTAGGTGAATTTTGGCCCATTCCTCCTGACAGAGCTGGTGTAACTGAGTCATTTTGTAGGCCTCCTTGCTCACACACGCTTTTTCAGTTCTGCTCACACATTTTCTATGGGATTGAGGTCAGAGCTTTGTTATGGCCACTCCAATACCTTGACTTTGTTGTCCTTAAGCCCTTTTGCCACAACTTTGGAAGTATGCTTGGGGTCATTGTCCATTTGGAAGACCAATTTGCGACCAAGCTTTAACTTCCTGACTGATGTCTCGAGATGTTGCTTCAATATATCCACATAATTTTCCTCCTCATGATGCCATCTATTTTGTGAAGTGTATCAGTCCCTCCTGCTGCAAAGCACCTCCACAACATGATGCTGCCACCCCTGTGCTTCACGGTTGGGATGGTGTTCTTCAGCTTGCAAGCCTCCCCCTTTTTCCTCCAAACATAACAATGGTCATTATGGCCAAACAGTTCTATTTTTGTTTCATCAGACCAGAGGACATTTCTCCAAAAAGTATGATCTTTGTCCCCATGTGCAGATGCAAACCGTAGTCTGGCATTTTTATGGCGGTTTTGGAGCAGTGGCTTCTTCCTAGCTGAGCGGCCTTTCAGGTTATGTCGATACAGGACTCGTTTTACTGTGGATATAGATACTTTTGTACCTCTTTCCTCCAGCATCTTCACAAGGTCCTTTGCTGAAGTTCTGGGATTGATTTGCGCTTTTCGCACCAAACTACGTTAATCTCTAGGAGACAGAACGCATCTTCAACTGCACTACTGCGGACAGAGCAACGGTATAGGACCAGAAGAATGGGTATGTGGGGGTAAGTCAGAGAGTCTGAGAGAGAGCGATGGAGTGTGTTCCTCCGTTACAGAATGCATGACCAAGGGAAGCCATCATGGGGAGTGACAGCTGCTGATGTGTCCATCCTTCCTGCCATCCTGCACCACCCTCATCACAATCGATGGCTGCCCTGTACTAATCTGCCTGGCCAATAAATGAGTGCTCCTTCCTCATGCTCCTTAATGACTGAGGACCCGGCGTATCAATGAGAGATATGACTAGTCTGAGAGCAGCATGGCTGACAATAACTACCGAGCCTAATCGTCTCTCTCACACACAGACATGCACACACACACATGAGCGAGAAAAAAAAACACACACACGCATGCAGGCACGCACGCACACACACACGCGAACACACACAAACTATTCCCAGAAGCTACGGTCATATCTTTAAGCATGATTTAATCTGATGAATTATTGATATTGTGATGTCCTGCCACTTTCAACAGATTACCAGTTGATCTAAGTGGGGCTTTGGGCTGTGTTGACCAGGGAGAAGGGGACGAGGAGACGAGGGTGTGTTAAATGTGTCAGCTGCTGATCAACTCTAACAATGAGTCCCACTGATAAAATAGCCAGTCTAACTGATGGGTGTGAAGAAATTAACCATTCATGTTCTGCTAGTTCCGTGCCCCAAAAATCTATGGAGACAAAGACCGAGTGAAGTGTCTGAGAATTTACACATTGGAGCAGTAAAATGTAAAGAAAATAACACTGGAATTGCAATTAACACCCTGAACCTGATATTAGGGGGTGTTACACATAGGTACAGTATGTGCGGTGCATACAGGGAATATGGGCATACAATTTAGAACAAAAAGATGAAAAAATTGATGTTAAATCTTTGGCTGATGTTCCTATTACAAACTTACCTCACATCCCAGATTCCACGGCTCTATAGACTGGCACAGAATGTGAGCGTGTCAATAGCTAACGGCAGCGAGAGCATGTATCATTCTTGAAAGCTGCTTTGATCTCATCCTCGGAATGCTGATCACGATGACAAAGATGGGAATTCCCTGCGGGAATGCTGCTAACTTTGATGAAACTTTCACGGTTGTTCGACTTTAGTGGAGCGTGTTGGCAGGGTAACTGTTCGCACTGCCGGGGCTGAAACTCCCAGTCTTCCATATGGCTCCTGTTTGCGTCTGAACTACGTCTAGGAGCTAACAGTCTCAGCATGTGTGTTATGAGTGTGTTATTGCTACACAGCTGTTAAATTAAGAACATATCAACCCACTCCTCCACAACACCCCAAAACTCGACAGTGTCTGGTAAATATAATTCTAAATTCCCACCCCGTGAAGAGCTTCATATCTATTTCTCTTTTTTCTTTCATTAAAGCTTAGTCTGCTTTGTCTGCTGTCTTTAATCTCAACATGAAGATGAAAATACCCAATAAATGAAACTCTTATTTTTTGGCCTTTTTCTCCTTTTCATCGTTCTGTTCATCCTTAGAGTATTATTTCTCCATTGGCCTCTTGCCAGGTCCCGGCTGAGTGTTAGCGCTCCCTGCGGTGTTAGCGGTTAGACCAAATGGCCCACAGGTCAGGGGGGGACTGATATCGGTGTAACACACAGATCAGCGCCACGTTACGCTGCCTTGTCTCCCGTGGCAACAGTTCAGTTCTGAGGGGGGGTTGTGGGTAGTAAAGCATACAGCGTGCCAGGGTAGCCCCAGGAAAACATGCTGATTGTATGCTGCTAATCCTTTGATCTTCGCTATGACAACAAGTGCCAATTATTGTTGCTCGGCTTTAGACAAAACAGTTTGGCCTGAGATGTCAATATTGATTGTCATCGATGTCTGGTTTTTCGCCTATAAATAATGATGTTTGTTGAAAACAGTCCACTGCAGTATCAGGGGACATTCGATTGTGATCCACATTCAGATATTTAATTTGGCATCGAGACAATGTATACAGCATTGAGAGTATACAAGGAGAAATTCTGTCTGAGTTGAATGCACTTCGTAATTAAAGTGATTGCTGATTATTTAGTCATTTGGTTAGGCCCACTCTTAAGCCCTCTACTCTTCTGTAGTGCATCAGGCGTTCTAATTGGCCAGATACAGAACACAGTAAAAGCACTGAGACTCCAGCAAACTCTATTAAGCCACATTAAGACAGATTACGGACACCATTGGACAACTTGTCGTCATGGAAACTCCACCCAGATTTCTGATGACCGACCCGGTTTTAGATTTGTTAACAGGGATTAGCCAAACCATTTCCCTCTCCCTGCCTCCCTCCATCCATCCCTCCCTCCCTCTATCTTTCTTTTTTAAACCTTCCCTTTAATTCCTTCTCTGGTCTTACACCAGATGTTGTGGGGAGATAATTCTCTCTGGATGTACAAGTTAACTTGTGGCAAGATGAGAAAAGCCTCAACACTGCTATTAATCTCCTAAATCTAAATCTCTCTTTCTCATCTCTCTTCTCTTTCTATCTCTCTTCTCTTTCCTTCTTTCTTTCTTTCTTTCTTTCTTTCTTTCTTTTTTTCTTTCTCTCTTCTCTTTCCTTCTTTCTTTCTTTTTTCTCTCTTTCTTTCTTTCTTTCTTTCTCTCTTCTGTCTACGGTATATCTCTTCTTCTCTTTCTGATTGCACTATGCCAGTGAAGTTAAGGAATGGCATGATGTTTTATGCAGCGTTGAATGATTCAGAAAGTGCTGGAGCAGCTAGGGACGTGTTGTAAGGAGGCTGACCCTCCATGCCTCGACCATGATAATCGTGGTCTTCACAGAACAGTCTTGGAATTCACAGAGTGAGGACTAGCGGTGGATTTCATAAAAACAGCAGATCAGTTATGACTTCCTAGAGACAGAAGGATAGTCCAGGGCTTCTCAAATACAGCAGATTAGTCATCAACTTTAAGTGGATTTCACTTAAACACTGGGATAACCCCAGACTTTGCAGGGACAGCAAAGTAGACACGTATTTCACAGAGGACAGGACAGCCGTTGTCTTCGTAGAGAGAGTGGAATAACGCTTAACATTACAGCAGAATAGTCATTGACTTCACTTTCTGAATTATTCAACCCTGCATGAAACATCATGCCATTCCTTTAATTTCACTGGCATAGGGCAAAAAGAAAGAGACAAACTGAAATGGTCCACCCACACAGACAATGTGGTGAAAAAGGCGCAACAGTGCCTCTTCAACCTCAGGAGGCTGAAGAAATTTGGCTTGGCACCTAAAACCCTCACACACTTTTACAGATGCACAATTGAGAACATCCTGTCAGGCTATATCACCTCCTGGTATGGCAACTGCACCGCCCAGAGGGTGGTGCGGTCAGCCCAATGCATCACCGGGGGAAAACTACTTGCCCCCCAGGACACCTATAGCACCCGATGTTACAGGAAGGTCAAACATATCATCAAGGACAACAACCACCCCAGCCACTGCCTGTTCACCCCGCTATCATCCAGAAGGCGAGGTCAGTACAGCTGCATCAAAGCTGTGACCGAGAGACTGAAATACAGCTTCAATCTCAAGGCCATCAGAATGTTAAATAGCCATCACTAGCACCGAGAGGCTGCTGCCTTATATACATAGACTTGAAATCACAGGCCACTTTAATAATAGAACACTGGTCACTTTAATAATGTTTACATGTTTTGCATTACTGTTGTCATATGTATATACTATATTCTATACTATCTACTGTATCTTTGTCTTTTCCGCTCTGACATTGCTCTCCCAAATATTTATATATTCTTAATTCCATTCTTTTACTTTAGATTTGTGTGTATTGTGTGTATTGTTGTGAAATTGTTTGATGTTACTTGTTAGATATTACTGCACTGTTGGAGCAAGAAACACAAGCATTTCGCTACACCCGCAGTAACATCTGCTGAACGCGTGTATGTGACCGATACAATTTGATTTGATTTGACAGCCTTAGTCTTCAGCCGTCCAGTCATTGACTTCACAGAGACAGCAGGATAACCATGGGACCTTTTATTAACTGCATTTTGTCTTACACACTTATCTTACACAAACCCTCTGCTCTAACCCTCTTCCCCTATCTGAACTTGTACAAATGACTGAGAAGAAAACACTTGAGGTTGAAGTCAAGACAGAAGCTGTGTTCGAATACATATACTAACATACGGTATACTACATACTTAATGAGTATATACTACATACTATATACTATTAGTTCATTTTAGTATGCTGTAAACAAATGGTATCCTTTCAGTTAAGCGTAATAGTGCTTCGCCTGTCTCCTGGAAGTTGATGTTGTTGCTATGCAACCTCTTGCTAGTTTTTTAGCATAACAAATGACTAGCTAGACATTTTACGATTTTGGGTGTGTTCGTAAATCAATCTGGAGTGCCAGAGTGCGCAAATCCAGAACGTTGTCAGATTGTCAGTTTGTAAATTCAGAGTCTTTTGCTATCAGAGTGTACACTGGACACTGTGGTCAAGGAGTAGGGTTGATCCGAGCGTTCAGACCTCACAACGGCAGTCAAGCACCCAAGCTAACTGGCTAACATTGGCTAGCTTGCTAGCTACTTCCAGAGACAAATGAGAGAACACCTCATTCTGACCATTTTACTCACCTTAGCAGAGGCTATTTGGTTAGGCTATTTTCATGTTACCCAGATCGTTGGTGACTGTAACTGTGCTGCTGGCAACAATTGAATTACCATTGTTTTTGCCGACGTTTACTGACACCGGCCATATTCAATGGGTGTTGAGCGTTTGAAAATCCTTAAGTTATTCTGCACTCTGGCACACTCAGATGAGAGTGCTCTGAAATCGGAGTTGATAGCCAGAATTAACAATGTCCATTGAGAACTCACAATGACTATACCACAGCTAAGAACGTGAAGAATCAAATCAATAAAAGTTGGGTAGTTAGTTAGATAGCATATAGTTAATTTAATGCCTGGCAAGTTCGATGTATTAGTAGCCAACTAACGTTAGGTAACTAGCTAACGTACAGTACATACTGTTGTAATGCTATGCGGTTCGTAAGGATAGTGTAGCTAAGAAATTGTCAGCCAAAATAACGTGTAACGTAACTTATTTGAAAGTCATTACTTTATTACATTGCTTAACATTTGTCAGAATTAGTTAAAGCAATGAATTTGTATCCGCTCTTGTCGGACTTCGGCTGAATATTTTCCACCATTTTCTTCAAATCTGAAAACGATGTGAAGCCACGGCATTTTTGGAAGAAATGCATTATGGGCCCTAAAAGCACAGAAATCGTGTCCAGTGCTTGTATACTTTGTATTTTGACAAATTTAGTACAACATCCGGGAACTTTTGGCATACTAACTATATTCGCACTATGACCAATAAGCATACCACATACTCAATTTACACCTCAAATTGTAGAGATAGTGTGGTTGGTATAAGTATTCGAACACAGCTAGAGAATGTGTTTGTGTGCTGGTGTCATTGTAGGCCGTTGTAAGCACCAGCTTTCAATGAAAGACATTTAGATCCCCACTTCAATACCAGTGTCCGCACGTAGCACAGTGGCTTCAATACCATCCACATGTGGTGGGCCTCATAGAGAGTCCCTGTATCCTCTCTGTACTGTAACTAATGGTATTAATATTCACATTTCATTTGATGTTTGAAATCTATCAATACCTACACCCTAATCTCTGAGGAAATACACTGTTACCACCCGCCCCCCCTCCCCCGTGTGTGTGTGTGCGTGCGTGCGTGAGTGCCTGTGTTTTTCTGCTTTTGAGCATTTGTGTGGATTTCTGTGTTTGCACACCTATGTGTGTGTGTGTGTGTGTGTGTGTGTGATTGTGCTCATTTGTGTGTGTTTGTGTGCGTGTGTTTTCATCAGTAATACTTCATAACAGCCCTGGAAGAGTGAGTGAGTGTTATTCCGTCCAATACGCCATAATAAGACTGAGGGGAAACAGCACAGCTGTGGCTCCACTCATCAGAATACTAGCCATGGGCCTGTAGCTGCCATCACACTCATCAACACACTTCATTTTCATTCCACTCATTATATTGGCCTTATTCCTACAAACAGTATTTGACCATATTTCCAGCAGTTAGTTTACATAAAGCAGTTATGTGGATTACGTGACAGGAAAAACTCACATCTTTTGTTTGCACAGCATCAGTAGACTATCATAAATTGTACATTTTAGCTGCTGTATACATTTCAAATGAGAATAGTCTACAGAAACATCCCCAAATCGCCTTGTACAGTAAATATTGAAGAAAGAACTCCCTTTTTCTTCATGGCATATTTTTGCTGGAATGTCTGTGCATGTGATTCCTCAAGCTGCAGGCTTTTCCCTCTATGACATTACAAATGAGTTCTAGTGCCATTCCCCAAAAACTAATTTTAATCTTCTGAAGGCGTCCGCATACATAGGTTCGGGTTGCTCCTAGCAGAACCTGGCTAAAAAGACCTTCGGTTGAAAAATGAGAAATATGACTTTGTCCCTCTTGAGATGCCGTAGGAACAAATAGCACTATACACTTTTCAAAATAGTCAGAATAAATCTAAGATAAATCAAGAAATATGTAATCAATGAGGTCTTAGTCTCGCAATTTTACATCTAGCTAAGATGTTTGGTGCAATATTTTGCAAGTGAAAAAATGTGCATGAAAACTAGTCCATCGTTTAATGACAACCAGTGACTGTATATATGATGACAACAAACGCTTAATTGAAGAATCCCTACTGTTGACCAATCACAGATGAAGGGGCGTAGACTTCGAATACCGAACTTCGACTAGCCTCAAGCTAAAAAATGGTGTACTCAAACAGTCTGAAAAAAAACCCTCCCAAACACTGCCGAAAACAAAACAAACAAAACTGCACAAAATTTTGTCAGGATACACGTATAGTAGCAAACTGTTTCGACTCTCTCTCTCTCTCTCTCTCTCTCTCTCTCTCTCTCTCTCCTCTCTCTCTCTCTCTCTCTCTCTCTCTCTCTCTCTCTCTCTCCCTCTCTCTCTCTCTCTCTCTCTCTTTCTTTTCAGCCAAGGAGATGAAAAGTGGATTCCCCTCAATTTTTCTCTTTATTTGTCTGTTAGCCCTGGATTTTCATTTCCTGTTCATTCCCATCTCTGATATCAACATGAAATATGTTTTTTACCCCTCGCATATCTGCTTGATTTAGAAATGAGATCTGAGATGTATAGGTTTGTGTCTCTTGTCTCCCACGGGGAAGGTTGTATCGGCCAGTCCAAAGTCATAAACCTCTCCAGGCATCCAGCTTTACCATCCAGGGAGATAATTTTCCATTATTTCATTAGACGACGCCATGCTGTCTCCCACGGTCAGGGAGGACTAGCGCAGGGTGCTCAGAGGAGAAATCAGCTCTTTAATCAGAATTATAAATCTAATGGGTATTGTATCATATCTCCTCTGCATCACTTCAGCATGCTTCTCTGAGGGCCTGCTCAGGTTCCCCAGAGATTAGATGAAGCGATCTCAGATTCATAGCTCCCCAAAGTGAAGAAGCAGCCAGCACATGGCATAGGCTGAGGCCATCTTCCATCTCCAGCAGGGGGGAGGCCCATTCCTTCCAAACGGTTTGAATTAGGTTTGAAGCAGTGGGAGAGAAGATATTGTTAGACTGAATAGATACATCAGCTTTGGTGATGAGATGAGAAGCACGGTCAAAGAGAACTTTGGGAATGGACCCCATTTAACACTCTTACAGCAGTCTTCCACCTCATCATCCCATTGTAAAACACCATCAGTGAAATCAAATGTTAATGGTCACATACACATGTTTAGCAGATGATTTTGCAGGTGTAGTGAAATGCTTGTGATTCTAGCTCAAACAGTGCAGTCATATCTAACAAGTAATATCTAACAATTTCACAATAATACACACAATACACACAGATCTAAAGTAAAGGAATGGAATAAGAATATAGAAATATTTGGACTGTCACGTCCTGACCAGTAATAGGGGTTATTTGTCATTGTAGTTTGGTCAGGGCGTGGCAGGGGGTGTTTGTTTTGTGTGTTTCGGTGTTTTTGGTTTATGTTCTATATTTTCTATTTCTATGTGTATATCTAGTTTTCTAGTTCTATGTTGGGTTTTTGGCAATGACCTCCAATTAGAGACAGCTGGTTGTCGTTGTCTCTAATTGGAGGCCATATTTAGTTGGGTTTGTTTTCACTTGTGTTTTGTGGGTGGTTGTTTCCAGTATAGTCTGTGCACCTTACTGGACTGTTTTCATCATCAGTTTATTTTGTTTAAGTGTTTTCTTTAAATAAATAAAGAAGATGAGCACTTTACCCGCTGCGATTTGGTCCAATCCTTACGACGCCCATGACAGAACCACCCACCAAACAAGGACCAAGCAACGGGGATTGGAGCACCAAACAAGGACCAAGCAACAAGGACCAAGCAGCGAGAGGCATCCCCCCCAAAAAATAATCTTTGGGGGGGGCATACGGGGAGTTGGGCAGAGTCAGGATGGAGACCTGAGCCAACTCCCCATGTTTATTATGGGAAGCGACGGATCAAGCAAGCACCTTGTTAAGCGGAGATATGCACTGTGTTGCCCATACGTGTGCACAGTCCGGTGCGGTCAATAAGGGCTCCGCAGCGTTGCCAGGCGAGAGTTAGCCTGCAGCCAGGGAGAAGTGCGCCGGTGACACACATCTGGCCACCAGTGCAACTCCTCGGTCCAGTTTACCCTGTTCCTGCTCCTCGCACAAGCCCTGAGGTGCATGTTACTAGGCTGGCGCCTCCAAAACCAGCCCCACGCATCAGGCCTCTAGTGCGCCTGCCCAGTCCAGTACGTCCTGTTCCTGCTCCTCGCACTAGCCCTGAGGTGCGTGTCACTAGTCTGGCGTTCCCAAAGCCAGCCCCATGCATCAGGCCTCTAGTGTGCCTGCCCAGTCCAGTACGTCCTGTTCCTGCTCCCCGCACTAGCCATGAGGTGCATGTTACTAGTCTGGCGCCTCCAAAGCCAGCCCCACGCATCAGGCTTCCAGTGCGCCTGCCCAGTCCAGTACGTCCTGTTCCTGCTCCGCGCACTCACCCTCCAGTGCGCCTCCATAACTCGGTACAGCCAGTGCCTGCTGTGAGCACTCGGCCTCCAGCGACGCTCTCCAGTCTGCAGCCTCCAGCGACGCTCTCCAGTCTGCAGCCTCCAGCGACGCTCTCCAGTCTGAGGCCTCCAGCGACGCTCTCCAGTCTGCAGCCTTCAGCGACGCTCTCCAGTCTGCAGCCTTCAGCGACGCTCTCCAGTCTGCAGCCTCCAGTGACGCTCTCCAGTCTGCAGCCTCCAGCGACGCTCTCCAGTCTGCAGCCTCCAGCGACGCTCTCCAGTCTGCAGCCTCCAGCGACGCTCTCCAGTCTGCAGCCTCCAGCGACGCTCTCCAGTCTGCAGCCTCTAGCGACGCTCTCCAGTCTGAAGCCTTCAGCGATGCTCCTCAGCCCTTGGTCTCCAGCGACGCTCCTCAGCCCTCGGTCTCCAGCGACGCTCCTCAGCCCTCGGTCTCCAGCGACGCTCCTCAGCCCTCGGTCTCCAGCGACGCTCCTCAGCCCGGAGTCTCCAGCGACGCTCCTCAGCCCGGAGTCTCCAGCGACGCTCCTCAGCCCGGAGTCTCCAGCGACGCTCCTCAGCCCGGAGTCTCCAGCGACGCTCCTCAGCCCGGAGTCTCCAGCGACGCTCCCCAGCCTAGAGTCTACAGAACGGGAGCTACGCCCAGAGCCACCTCCGTAGTGGGAGGATTGGGAGGGGTGGGTGTAGCACAGGGACCGTTGTTGACGGTGGCCACCCTCCCTTCCCGCCCTTTAAATTTGGGGTTGTTTTTGTGGGGTTTTTGTTTTCGAGGTGCATTCGGGGTCTGCACCTTTGGGGGGGGGGGGGGTACTGTCACGTCCTGACCAGTGATAGGGGTTATTTGTCATTGTAGTTTGGTCAGGGCGTGGCAGGGGGTGTTTGTTTTGTGTTTTTTGGTTTATGTTCTATATTTTCTATTTCTGTGTGTATCTAGTTTTCTAGTTCTATCTTTGGTTTTTGGCAATGACCTCCAATTAGAGGAAGCTGGTTGTCGTTGTCTCTAATTGGAGGCCATATTTAGTTGGGTTTGTTTTCACTTGTGTTTTGTGGGTGGTTGTTTCCAGTATAGTCTGTGCACCTTACTGGACTGTTTTCGCCATCAGTTTATTTTGTTTGTGTTTTCTTTAAATAAATAAAGAAGATGAGCACTTTACCCGCTGCGTTTTGGTCCAATCCTTACGACGCCTATTACATGGACGAGCAATGTCGGAGCGGCGTAGACAAAAATACAGTAGAATATAATAAAATACAGTATATACATATGAGATGAGTAACGCAAAACATGTAAACATCATTATTGAAGTGACTAGTGTTCCATTATTAAAGTGGCCTGTGATTTCAAGTATATGTATATAAAGCAGCAGCCTCTACGGTGCTAGTGATGGCTATTTAAAAGACTGATGGCCTTGAGATTGAAGCTGTATATCAGTCTCTCGTCACAGCTTTGATGCACCTGTACTGACCTCGCCTTCTGGATGAAAGCTGGGTGAATAGGCAGTGGCTGGGGTGGTTGTTGTCCTTGATGATCCTTTTGGCCTTCTTGGCCTTTTTAGGTGTCCTAGAAGGCAGGTAGTTGGGCAGACACATCACGGGCGGTGCAGTTGCCATACCAGGCGGTGATACAGCCCGACAGGATGCTCTCAATTATGCATCTGTAGTAAAAGTTTGTGAGGGTTTTAGATGCCAAGTCACATTTCTTCAGCCTCCTGGAGTTGAAGAGGCGCTGTTGCGCCTTCTTCACCACACTGTCTGTGTGGGTGGACCATTTCAGTTTGTCACTGATGTGTACGCCGAGGAACTAGAAGCTTTCCACCTTCTCTACTGAGGTCCCGTCAATGTGGATAAGGGGGTGCAGACGGTCACACACCTTATTACAAATAAAAAATACAAATATCACATTTACATAAGTATTCAGACCCTTTACTCAGTACTTTGATGAATCCCCTTTGGCAGCGATTACAGCATTGAGTTTTCTTGGGTATGATTCTACAAGCTTGGCACACCTGTATTTGGGGGAGTTTCTCCGATTCTTCTCTGCAGATCCTCTCAAGCTCTGTCAGGTTGAATGGGAGAGTTGCTGCACAGCTATTTTCAGGTCTCTCCAGAGATGTTAGATTGGTTTCAAGTCCGGGCTCTGGCTGGGCCACTCAAAGTCATTCAGAGACATGTCCCAAAGCCATTCCTGCGTTGTCTTGGCTGTGTGCTTAACCCTTGTGTAGTCTTAACATTTTGTATAGTCCCCTTGTCCTCAGGGTCAAAAATGACCAGCCTTCACTAAACCCTTAAAATAAATCAGTTTAATTGTATTTTATACCCCAAATCTATTTTGCATAAAGAAACAACCTGTCATTCATCACAAACTTTGTGAATATCTGGGTTTTCCCTCTTCACAATGCAGAAAGACTGCATTTAATCAGTGGACACCACTCGTTTTTATTACAACTGACACGGATCCCTCCGGAAATGTCATTGCGCACACCTGGTCCCCATTCCCACTGATTGTAATTGTATAAATGTGCCCTTTGTTTCACCGTTGGGCTGTCGATTATTGTTACTATGTCCGTTGGTGCGTCTGAGTGCCTGTGCTGTGTGTTTTGGCTTTCGTGCCATTGTGGATTGCGTAGATGATTACGGGTCTCGCCCCGTGTGTTAATCATTGTGCACGTGTGTTATTTATTTGATGTACTCCTCGCTCTTTTGTTTGGGTTTCAACCACTTGTTTTTGTTATGTGTTTGTTTGGTCTTCATCCCCGTGCTTTTGTGCCATTGCCCTTGCCCACAAGGTGTATAAACAACAACAATAAATAAGAATAAAATAAGATAATAGATACAAAACAAAAACGTGAAGAACATAAATCAATCAACTCTATTTAGCACATGTAGGACATTATGCAAGTGTGTGTGCATAGACTTTGCAGATGTATTTCTCACAGGTGCAGCACATAGTATTTATTTTACAGTCCTTCTTTGGGGGGCAGAATTGGCATCTCCTTGTCTTGCCTGCCCCATCTGCAGCCTCCGGTGGATCCGGACAAGATTCAGCCAACTGAACAGCTTTCACAAGCGCTGCAGAGGCTGCTGTGCGAGGGAGGCGCTCCCTTCTTTGAATGTGTGGGGTTACAAGTGCCTTTCCCAGCTGATCCAGGAACACCCTCCTCGTGTTCTGCTTATCAGGCATCCAGGTAGGGTTGATCTTGTTCCATATCACGAAGGCATTGTATGAGGACACATCAATAATGTTACGGAAGATGACCAGGGACCAGGGGGCAGTCATCTTCCTGCAGCTGTACGTTCCAATCACCTTGTCCAGGTTGTCCACACCTCCTTTGTTGTGGTTGTAGTCCAGGATGATGGCTGGCTTCCTGTCCTCATGATCACTGATCTCAGCTGTTTTGTGCAGTGTGCTCAGGAGGACCACATTCTTGTTCCTCTTTGGGAGGTAAGAAACTAGAGTGGTGGGGGTGAAGGCAAACATTGATGAGAATGTCTCTCACACCCTTATAGCGAGGAGTGCACGGGGGAGCTCAGGCTTGTTCTTCATAACTGTGCCGACCATGGTGATCTTCCTCTTCAGGAGCTGCTGGCTGAGTTCATAAGAGGTGAAGAAATTGTCACACGTGACATTGTGCCCCATCAGTCCATCTGACACATCAAGCACAACCTGCATCCCCTGGATCTTCTCTGGGCCTCCACTGGTCGCCTTCCCTGTGTAGACTTGCATCTTCCAAGCATAGCTAGATTGTGCATCACAGGCCACCCATATCTTGATGCCATATTTTGCTGGCTTGCTGGGCATATACAGTGCCTTGCAAAAGTATTAATCCATCTTGGCGTTTTTCCTATTTTGTTGCGTTGCAACCTGTAATTTAAATGTATTTTTATTTGTATTTCATGTAATGGACACACATAAAATAGTCCAAATTGGTGAAGTGAAAAAAAAAATGTTTTAAAAAAGTCTAAAATAAATACATGGAAAAGTGGTGGATGAATATTTATTTTAACTAGGCAAGTCAGTTAAGAACAAATTCTTATTTTCAATGCCTAATACAGTGGGTTAACTGCCTTGTTCAGGGGCAGAACAACAGATTTTTATCTTGCCAGCTCGGGGATTCGATCTTGCAACCTTCCCATTACTAGTCCAAGGCTCTAACCACTAGGCTACCTGCTGCCCCTAAATATGTATTCAACCCTTTGCTATGAAGCCCCCAAATACCTTCAGAAGTCACATAATTAGTTAAATAAAGTCCACCTGTGTGCAATCTAAGTGTAACAAGATCTGTCACATGATCTCAGTATATATACACGTGTTCTGAAAGGCCCCAGAGTCTGCAACACCACCAAGCAAGCAGCACCATAAAGACCAAGGAGCTGTCCAAACAGGTCAGGGATAAAGTTGTGAAGAAGTACAGATCAGGGTTGGGTTATAAACAAATATCAGAAACTTTGAACATCCCACGGAGCCCCATTACATCCCTTATTCAAAATTGGAAAGAATATGGCACCACAGCAAACCTACCAAGAGAGGGCCGCCCACCAAAACTCATAGACCAGGCAAGGAGGGCATTAATCAGTGAGGCAACAAAGACATAACCCTGAAGGAGCTGCAAAGCTCCATAGTGGAGATTGGAGTATCTGTCCATAGGACCACTTTAAGCCGTACACTCCACAGAACTGGGCTTTAAATAAGCATACACATTTGATGTTCGCCAAAAGGCATGTGGGAGACTTCCAAAACATATGGAAGAAGGTACTCTGGTCAGATGAGACTAAAATGGAGCTTTTTAGGCATCAAGGAAAACTCTATGTCTGGCGTAAACCTAACACCTCTCACCACCCCCACAGTCAAGCATAGTGGTGGCAGCATCATGCTGTGGGGATGTTTTTTTATCGGCAGGGACTGGGAAACTGGTCAGAATTGAAGGAATGATGGATGACGCTAAATATAGGGAAATCTGTTTCAGTCTCCAAGAGATTTGACATTTTGGTAATTTAGCAGACACTCTTATCCAGAGGGACTTCCAGTAGTGAGTGCATACATTTCATACATTTTCATTTCATGCATTTATTATTATTTTTTAAATTATTTTTGTACTGGCCCCCCGTGGGAATCAAACCCACAACCCTGGCGTTGTACGCACCATGCTGGAGCTGCAAACAACATGCTCTACCAACTGAGCCACAGGGAAGACTGGGATGGAGGTTCACCTTCCAGCAGGACAATGGCCCTAAGCATACTGCTAAAGCAACACTCGAGTGGTTTAAGACAACACAAGGGTTAAGGTTGTTGTCCTGTTGGAAGGTGAACCTTCACCCCAGTCTGAGGTCCTGAGTGCTCTGGAACAGGTTTTCATCCAGGATCTCTTTGTACTTTGCTCCTTTCATCTTTTCCTCAATCCTGGCTAGTCTTCCAGTCCCTTTTGCTGAAAAACATCCCCACAGCAAGATGCTGCCACCACCATGCTTCAACGTAGGGATGTTGCCAGGTTTCATCCAGACGTGACACTTTGCATTCAGGCCAAAGAGTTCAATGTTGGTTTCATCAGAGCAGAGAATCTTGTTTCTCATGGTCTGAGAGTCTTTAGGTGCCTTTTGGCAAACTGCAAGCAGGCTGTCATGTGGCTTTTATTGAAGAGTGGCTTCCATCTGGCCCCTCTACCATAAAGGCCTAATTGGTGGAGTGCTGCAGAGATGGTTGTCCTTCTGGAAAGTTCTCCAATCTCCACAGAGGAACTCTAGAGTTCAGTCAGCGTGACCATCAGGTTCTTGGTCACCTCCCTGACCAATGCCCTTCTCCCCCGATTGCTCAGTTTGGCCGGGCGGCCAGCTCTAGGAAGAGACTTGGAGGTTCCAAACTTCTTCTATTTAAGAATGATGGGGACCAATGTGTTCTTGGGGACCTTCAATGCTACAGAAATGTGTTGGTACCCTTCCCCACATCTGTGCCTTGACAAAATCCTGTCTCGGAGCTCTATGGACAATTCCTTCGGCATCTAGGTTTTTGCTCTGACATGCACTGTCAACTGTGGGACATTATATAGACAGGTTGGTGCCTTTCCAAATCATGTCCAATCAATTGAATTTACCACAGGTGGACTCCAATCAAGTTGTAGATCAAGGATCAAGGATGATCAATGGAAACAGGATGCACCTGAGCTCAAATTCGAGTCTCAAAGCAAAGGGTCTGAATACTTCTGTAAATTAGGTATTTCAGTTTTTTATTTTTAATACATTTAGAAATTTTTCTAAACCTGTTTTCTCATTGTCATTATTGGGTATTGTGTGTAGATTGCCAAGGAATTGTTTTTATTTAATCCATTTTAGAATAAGGCTGTAACATAACAAAATATGGAAAAAGTCAAGGGGTCTGAGTACTTTCCGAAGGCCCTGAATGTCTGGAGTGGGAAAAAAAAATAGGCATTGATGCTTACATCGTAAAAAAGGAGGTTAAAAGCCATTATTAGCTTAATAATTCCTTTGCAAAGTATATAATATAGCTTTACATAAACAACTGATGCTACTCCCCTAGACCAGTAGTTCCTAAAATATCTTCCTCCTTGAGGCCCAATTAGCAGTTTCCATATGGCTCTGGAGTTCACTTTATTAGAAAAATAAGATATTAACATGATTAATTATCCTTTAACAACATAAGAAGAGCACAAACAAATTATAGACCATATGGAACTATATGGGAACTTCTAAAGTTTAACTTTGAGGTTGGTCTTGCCTCTATGCTATTCATGGCTTACATTTAAGATAGAAAAGTTCTCTACAATGGAGTCTGCTGTGGCAAGTAAAGATCTTCAACATTGTTGAGATGAGGGGACGATGCAGACTAAGTTTGAGAAGTGAAACTGCGCTAGCTAATATAAGCCTGCTCTGATACTGCTATCCAACGATACACATATACAGAGGATATTGACTGACAGACTGTCATAACTAGACAAGATCAAAATGGAGCTCAGATGAAAACTGTAATAAAGAGGGCTGTTCAGTGGAAGAGGGTTTACTTGACACACTTCATTCTATCATCAGCGGTATGCAGAGGTCCAGAGATCCACATCAGGTCCAGATACACTCTGCAGATCCATGCAGGAACCGTCTGGACTGCTGGCTCGCTCTTCCAGACACACTCGGCATGTTCGGAAATGTAGGAGTAGTGATTTTATTGGAGTGGTGCTGCTCCAAATCTGGGAAGCACCAACAGATGTTCAGAATGCTGTTGGCATCTCCTGCTGTTCAAGCATGCTAGCTACGACAACCCCCCTTCTCTCACTCTCTGTCTCCCTCCCTTTCCTCCCCCACTCCCTGAGAACCTTGCCTCATCCACACTGAAAGGCTGAAATGAATAACTTCTGTTTACCGTTCACCGGTCCTGCGTTCCCCTGGGGGCCTGTTATGGTGTGACACATGCCAATGACAGATAATGACTAGGCTAATGAATTTCTAAACTAATCTATATTTGTGCACAGATCACAAGGGGGCAGGCTTGCAGGGATTCAGGCAGGCATGTGGGATGGCAGGCAGTGATACAGGCAGGAAGGCATACAGGCAGCGATATATGCAGGCAGGCAGGCAGAAGGCGATATTTCTACAGCTGGCAGGGAGGCATGCTCATCCTCCACTTTCCTTCACGTGATGTCATCAAACCCTCTTTAACCGGAATACACGCGGCCAGTCACACAGCTGTGGGGAGAGAACTGATAATACATGTGTGGAGTGCAAGAATGCCTCACTTCTAAGGAGTGTGAAGTGTGTGAAGGAAGCATACACAAGAAGAACACCTAGCTGTTGGCTCCAAGACTGTAAATGTGCTGATAGCTGTTTCAGGGCTTCACTGTATATTTGACCCTGTGTTTTATGATCTTGTAACAGACAACCTTCCCCTCCTTACCTTGCTTTATTGTCATTTACCAAAACAAGTTTTGATGTAGATTGTAAGCAGGCAGCTTAAAGTCATAGATGGTAATTGAGATTTGATGAGGTGTGAACAGTCTTATTGGATTTTAAACTGATTCATTAACTACACAAGTTGTATGCTTGTGCCATGCTATTTCTGGGGAGGTAAAATGAAATTAGCATAACTGTCCGCACATCTTATCAATTTTGGCATAACTCTGCGGCTGCTTTGCATAAATCTGGATTAGGAGAGCTCAGGCAAGGTGTTTTGAGGCCGTGCTGCGAAATAATAGGGAGCATGCAGAGAGAGAGAGAGGATCACTCTTATCTCCAAGGAAGGATGCACTAATACCAGAACGCTAGAACCGCTGATACATCTGCATGGTGGTCGGTTGAAAGCCTTAGTAGTGTTACAGTTTTTATTCTCTCTCTCCATCTCTCTCTCACCATGTATTCTTCTGTGACTTTGACCTTAGTAAAGCACTGCCATACTGTATTCAAGACTGTATTCAAAGTCAATGGCATAGTGATTATGAATAATTAAATAGAGGGGAATAAAAAGGGGTGTGTGAGGGGGACCCAGTAGAAGAGGGAGTGACTGGAAAGAAGAGAGAGAGGGATGAGAGAGAGGGATGAGAGACGGGGACGAGAGAGAGGGACGAGAGAGAGGGACAAGGAAGGACGAGAGAGAGGGATGAGAGAGAGTGACGAGAGAGAGTGAGAGTAGGAGAGAGAAAGGGTGAAAGAGAGAAGAGATAAAGAGAGATTGAGAGGGAGGGGTAGAGAAAGAGAGAGGGGTAGGGGTAGAGAGAGATATATTAGTTATTTCACTCTAATGATGAAGGAGAGGGACTTCATTAAATGTGTCCTGACTGATCTGCTCGTCAGACACCCCCGGTTTGATGCATGATAAAACGCAGAGAGAAAGAGCGAGAGGGAGGCGAGGGATTGGAGGGAAAGTGATTGAGGGAGAGAATGGTAATAGAAAGAGAAGGACAGAGTTAGGAATAGAGGGATAGAGGAAGAGAGTGGGATGTGAAGATATCAAGGCATGGAGCCAGTGGAAAAAAAGAGAGAATATTCTCTTAATTTCGCAAGACTGTCCATGTAATATACTGTCAAAAGCATTGCTATTGGAGTCACTTAATAAACATCAGTTTATTTTATTTAACCCTAAATGAACCTACGCAACAAGTGTTGAACAATGCTGTATTTGACTAAGTCGCTATTCCTTTTCCTTTGGACTCGGCCTGTTAGGAGTGATGGTTTCAGAAGTCTTGCTCTAGCAGATCTTTGGATACAGCAGTGCTATCCTGACCCAAACCTCCCTGTGTATCAAATTAAGATAGTGGCCAGCCGTAAACACTATATGGAAATCTGATTTGACACGGAGCCAGCCAGCCACTCTGTTAGGTCTTTTAGTGTGAGATATAGAGGAAGTTTCTCCATATGGGCAGCATGAATTATGATTATGAGATCAAATCACTATATGCTACAGCCCCTCCACCCAACACACAATTCACTTCTATATGGACAGCTTAAGTCTTCACGAGATTCATGATTATTTCCCTTTTAGATATTCCTCCGGCACCCTACCGCAACACTCAGCTGACTGCTCACTGATTGACTGACGGAGAGGGGGAGAGAGAGGCTCTCCAGAGACTGTGGTGATTGATTGACATGACTAATCAGATCGAGTCTACCTACCATGCTTTTAAAGGTGTCACATTTAAATTTGAGAGACATTTGGTGTTTGAAGTTGGATTTCTTCTCTCTTTTAAATTTTATTTTGTTTTAAAAAATAAATACAAGTTTTCATTTTGATGTGTGTGACTGCTCACTTTGATTTTTTCCTTTCATTTTATTTCCCCTCAACAATTCATCTAAATTAATTAAAAGAAAATGATTTGTTTACCTGACTGTCAAATAATTAAATTGGACCCCTTCTAATGATACAAAAAAACATTTATGTTCGATCAACAGACCAAACCGACAGTGAATGAAACACATTTTTAGTCGCTCATGCCAAGTAATGCTGTTTTCTTCTCTCTCAAGAAATCTCTCAAAGACCTTAATATGTTTCTTACATCATAGCACACAGTGTTTTTCTCAGGGATCACCCCCTTCTCCCTCCCCTGTATGTTCTAGACTCTGCTCCTCCAGGCCTGGTGTACCTTCAGTCAGCCCAGCGTAAACTGAAACAAATGATCGCCAAAGCACTCAGGGACTGGACCCTAGACTGTGAGCTGCAGTACGGTCAGGTAGCTTACCTTCCAGACCTTCCGGAGCATTCTCACAATGATTGTGCTTAATCCTCTGGGTCTTTATCCAGCCTTCCACCCCAAAACAACCGGCAATTATGATCGCTAACAAGCCTTAAGACTGTTTCAAACTGACACCTTTATAGGAACAAAGTGAGGTGGTGGCGGACTGTGAGGTTGCCTGTTATTGGGACCAAGGAGTGCTGAAGGTAATTGTGACTTGCAGACACCACAAGGGATAGCCTGCTGTTTGTGTTTCTGTACACAAAGAGCTCTGTTAATGGTACGCCAGCTGATTCAATACCATTTACCTCTGGTGCCGTTACACACAAAGACAGGTCAGCTTTAGTTGTAATGGTGTTTCTTCTTGTTGCTTTCACATTGTTCATTACTCATTTTGTAAGCATGGAGCCAGTCAATCATTAGGAGAATGGAATCCTGTGCTTTTCCCCGATGAAGACAGCTGTATTTCATTATCTTACTTTTTACAAATTGGTGTCCATACAGTATTGAAGGACACTGGGATCGATAACCAGTGAACCCATCATTAATTAATCTTTGAAGACTGATGACACCACAAGGTGTACACCCACAGTATGATATGTTATGAAATCAGAACATTACAGTGATTTATGACGATTCATAAGGAACTTCAGAGTATCGTCCCAGAGACAAAGGTGTATGTTTATATTAAGCAGCCAGGTCACCCATGATACAAATCAGTATTCGACATCCATCCATGTCTGAGGACCTCGGGAGATGACATGAAAACTGACCATTAGGGGAAACAGTGAGCACTGTGGACAGGGATAGCAGATGGGCATAAGCATCTGATTCCAAAGGTTTCAAGTTCAAATACAGCAATAAAGCGTTTATTTTTGTTTTAAGCCTATCCCAAACCTTAACCTTTACCTTAAACATTCGGAGTTAATGCCAAGCCTTAAGATTTTGGAGTTAATGCCTAAACTTAATCCTAAACTTACAAATTTGGAGTTAACGTCATAACTTAATCCTTAACTTTCAAATTCGGAGTTAATGCCTAAACTTAAAGTGGAACTGACAGCGTTTTAACTACTTGCATATATGAAAAAAACAGACAATCATAATATCAGTCAAAAATATCAAATTCCCAGTTCATGCTACAAAAACTTAGAAGAGGTTTTAAAAATAGGTTATATTTGACTCAACATTCCATGACGTACACAAAGGCATTGTTGGTAGAATAGATGGATGCAGTGCAATGCATGATTACTATATTTCCCCAATACATTTCTTGGCAGTCCCAAACATATTTATATCAGGTTGTACATCACAGCTGGCCTGGTACATTGTTTGCTGCCTCCATTTGGGAGGCACTGTTTAGGTTTCAATGGCTCACTATTTTGGACAAAAACTGACAAATGAAATAAGTCTGGGAATGTCAGTATAATCAAACAAGCAAGGGCAATGATCACAAGTCAGTCATAACGTGGCTAATAGGCTAGCGTATCTATTTATATAACAAGCTAAAAACACGCAGCCTAACGTTAGCTTGATAGCTAGGTAGCAGCTAGGAGATGTTATGTCATTGGAGGAGTGGGGAGTGACTGAGTTTTTCCCCTCTTATCTTTTTTTGGTGGCTATACACACAGCTAGAGATGCAGGTGTCATTTGGTTAGCTATCAAGAACTTGAATGACTTTTATCCAGTCAGCATATCTATTGCGTTAGCAAATTCACTCTGGCTATCTGCTCTAGTTTTAGAGCACTCTCGTCTGAGTGTGCCAGAGCGCAGAATAACTAATTAATTTACGAATGCACAACACCCACTGAATATAACATAGGCAAACGTAGGCAAAAAAAAGTAATAGTTAGTCATGAACACTCTAGATAACATGTAAACAGCTTACCAGCTCTCTAGGGTGAGTAAAATGGTCAGAGTAAGGTTTTTTTCTCATTTGTGTCTGGATGCAGCTAGTTAGCATGCTAGCCAACTTTATCCAGTTAGCCTGGTTGCTTGGTTGAGACAAGCATGCATTGGAAGGCAAGCAGCAGAAGTATGAGTAGGCTACAATTCCCCATCATTTATTACTGCAATTTTGACGGCCAACTAGCTGAAAACGTTTGAGAGGGTTTATCTAATGTGCCTTCATAAAAGTTTAGCTCATCTTGCTAAGGCTAGCATTAGTTACTGAGCTTGTTGATCTTGTTGTTGTTGATGTCCATTTGCAGAAATCCATTCAGATGCATTTTGTGGCTTTTGGCAAATGCGTTCTAATGATCTAGTCACCCTGTTGCTACTCCCTGTAAACACACAGTCCAGTTCAAAGTGAATGATGTCAGGCCTGTGTGGCAAATGGCTTGTTTGCATAAAGGCCTACTCTAGCTCTGATTGGCTGTGGCACACCGGTCTGCGTAGACTTCAGTCCTGGACGAGACAGATATTTGGATGAAGATCTAATTCTGAAGTGAGACTGTGAGAGCTAGTTGATATTAAGTACTAACATCAACAGATCACAGAGCGAGAGTGGTACAGATGCAGGATAATCCGGCAGCAACGGGAAATGTGAATTATTATGTGGTTCATAATTCAAGAACATTTTTGTAGGATTTTCTAAATGTTTTTGTAAGAGAAATTCAATTCTGACATTTCAAAGTGGAAATTACAAGCTTCAGAAGCCTTTTTATAACTAAGATAAACTACACTTTTATATTTTTTGCATTGCAGAAAAGTTCTCCTGCAATAAGGAGATCAAATTAAGATCCTACATCTGTATGTAGAGGCAGTAAGAGAGCTGGTTGGGTGTGTATGATAATTCATAAGAGAGTGAGTGTGTGGGTGGAGATGCTGAATGTGTTTGAGTATGATAAGTAAGTTGACAGAGTGTATATATATATGATGGTATGCTGGATGTATTTGATAACTAGCAATACAAGCAGATGAGAGAGTATGTAGCCTGTATGTGATGGTAATGCGGGATGTGGTTGAGTGCCAATGATAACTAAATGAGAGCCTGTCTAATACCAGCGGATGAGACTGACTGTATTTGCGGTGAGAATACTAGATGTGGATGAGTGCAGTAACTAGTCTGAGGGTCTAATGGCTTCCAGAGCATCTTCACTAATGGCATCCTCTGTGTCCCTCTGGTTGGACCCTAATGAAGGCCATAGAGCTGACAGGCAGACTGAAAGACAGACAGCTTCAGCCATGCACACACACACACACACACAGAGAGAGTGAGAGAGAGAGAGAGAGAGAGAGAGAGAGAGAGAGAGAGGAGAGAGAGAGAGAGAGAGAGAGAGAGAGAGAGAGAGAGAGAGAGAGAGAGAGAGAGAGAGAGAGAGAATTATTTTGGTTTGCAGATACTTTAATAAGAGGGAATGACTCACACACACACACACAAACAGTAAACACATTCATACAACCAGCTTTTCATCCCAGTTCTCACTGCCAGGGTCGACCTCGCACACACATTGCCGACTGTTTGTATCTTGATTCTCCCAGCACAAAGGCCAGAGTCACAGACAGACAGATTACATGTGAGGCTTCCCCTCAAGGACATTTTAAATGGGAACTCAGAGCCCGTCACCCCTGTAGACCTCTGCTCTGGGTGGCCGCTTCCGCATGCCACAGATCTGATCTCCGATATTATTTATAATAAAACTGAGGACAAAGTGGACGAGGAGGAGGAAGACAAGAAAAAGGAGGAGGAAGAGGAGAAGGAAGACAAGGAATAGGAGGAGGATGAGGAGGAGGAAGAAGAGGAGGAGGAAGAGGAAGACAAGGAGTAGAAGGAGGAGGAGGAAGAGGGAGACAAGGAATAGAAGGAGGAGGAAGAGGAAGACAAGGAATAGGAGGAGGAGGAGGAGACAATTACAGTGAGCCAGACCCAAAATGTCACATCAACTGCTTGTCTCTTCTGGTGCCCCACCTCATAGTCATGCTGTTACTCTGTTCTCCTCATGCACTATGCATCTTAACCTCAAAATGTGGAAGACCACTTGATTTCATCACCACTCCTACTCATACACTCATTATGTGTGTGTGTGTGTGCGTGTGCGTGTGTGCGCGGGTGTTATAAAACCGTCCGCACTGGAGCAACAATGGTTGTGTTGATGTTTGGTATGAAGGACATGTCATCCGTCATTGGAATGAGACTGTAGATCAAGGCGCTTTTTTTTTGCCCTTTGTTAGCGGTCTGAATCTGTCACAGGAGATAAAAAAACTCCTTCGATTTCCCAGGCAGATTTACAACGCCATTATATCCTCCATATTAAACAGTAAAGCATCTGCAACCCACATTAAGCTCTTGCTGTTTCTCATTCAAACATCCCGCTGGAGACAGACGTCAATTCAACGTCTATTCCACATTGGTTCGAAGTCATTTCATTGAAATGACGTGTAAACAACGTTGACTCAACCAGTTTCTGCCCGGTGGGAAGTCACTCCTTCACTCCTGCTCTCTAACATTGTTCGCTCCTCCGTCTCTTTGTCTCAGTCTCTCTCGTTCTCTCTCACACATTCTGCCCCTTCTGCCTCTCTCTTTTCAAGTCTATAAATGCACCTCAGGTGAATTATTGAGTCCATCCTATTGTTTGCTTGCCACCATCATTTTCTTCTCTGGGGAACCGCTCTGCATATTGAAGAAGTTAGATGGAATATCTAAGAGTGTGTCATGGTATTAGGTATTTCCAGCACATTTTTGGGGTAAAAAAACTAAGTGTAAGCTGTTTGTAAAGACCACCTGAAATATCAGCCTGTTTTGGTGGGATGGAGTTTTGTCCTTCCATGGTGACATTACCATGCGGTAATAGACCTAGTTAATAGACCAATAATAAAGAGCGTTCCAAACCTCTCTGCCAATAACAGCTCATTTTTCCCTCCCTAAGACCACTCCTAGACAGTTCTAGAAAAATTCTTGCTTGAGAAATTGCCCTTTGCTAAGAAGCTATTTTTGTTTCTTTTTAATCATTTTAATTGAAAACAATCACAGTAAGGTGCTTAATTTTTACCCAGAAATGATTTGATATCGACATAAAACAGCTGCATTGGACCTTTTAAGTACTTCAGGCAGTTTGTGTAGATTTCACTGTCTCTCTGTTCTCTCGCTCTCTCTTTCTCTCCGCCTTCCCCTCTCTCTGTCACTTACCTCAGGTTAACCCAATATAATATTACATCTCTGAGCCACTCACTATGCCAATGGCTTCAGAGAGAGAGAAGGAGGGAGGCTGGAGTTGACCGTACTGTAGCTCTCAGGTAAAGACCTGGGGCCTGAGGGATAGAGAGTCTGTGTCAGGATGAATGCCTCCCAGTCTCAGAGCCCTGCTGCCTGTCACAGGAGAACCCTCTGAAGAGGAAGGTCTGGCAGGATGTCTCAGTGATTATGACTTGGAGAGACAGGGGGAGGTAGAGGGAGGGGGAGGGGGAGGGAGATGGTGGCAGGCCCCTATTGGATGTCACAATCAAATGCCAGGAGCTCCATATTAGATGATGTGTGATGATGATGAGGAAAGAGGAAGACAAGAAGGACGATTTTGATAACGATGTTCGGTATGGTCACAACAATGATCAAATCAAATCAACGTGTATTTGTCACGTGCACCGAATACAACAGGTGTAGACCTTACAGTGAAATGCTTACTTACAGGCTCTAACCAACAGTGCAGTTCCTAAGTAAAAAAAAAAAGTATTAGGTGAACAATAGATAAGTAAAGAAAGAAAAACAACACTAAAAAAAGACAGTGAAAAATATCAGTAGCGAGGCTATATACAGTAGCGAAGATATATACAGGCACCGATTGGTCGGGCTAATTGAGGTAGTATGAACATGAATGTATAGTTAAAGTGACCAAGCATGTATGATAAACAGAGAGTAGCAGTAGTGTAAAATTTGGGTTGGCTGTGGGGGGGAGGGGCACACAATGCAAATAGTCCGGGTAGCCATTTGATTACCTGTTCAGGAGTGTTATGGCTTGGGGGTAAAAACTGTTGAGAAGCCTTTTGGTCCTAGACTTGGCACTCAGGTACCGCTTGCCATGCAGTAGTAGAGAGAACAGTCCATGACTGGGGTGGCTGGGGTCTTTCACAATTTTTAGAGCCTTCCTCTAACACCGCCTGGTATAGAGGTCCTGGATGGCAGGCAGCTTAGCCCCAGTGACGTACTACCCTCCGTAGTGCCTTGCGGTCGGGCATTTGCCGTACCAGGCAGTGATACAACCAGTCAGGATGCTCTCGATGTTGCAGCTGTAGAACGTTTTGAGGATCTGAGGACCCATGCCAAATCTTTTTAGTTTCCTGAGGAGGAATAGGCTTTGTCGTGCCCTCTTCATGACTGTCTTGGTGTGTTTGGACCATTCTAGTTTGTTGGTGATGTGGACACCAAGGAACTTAAAGCTCTCAACCTGCTCCACTACAGCCCCGTCGATGAGAATGGTGTGCTCGGTAATCCTTTTCCTGTAGTCCACAATCATCTCCTTAGTCTTGATCACCTTGAGGGAGAGGTTGTTATTCTGGCACCCCCAGGCCAGGTCTCTGACCTCCTCCCTATAGGCTGTCTCGTAGTTGTTGGTGATCAGGCCTACCACTGTTGTGTTATCTGCAAACTTAATGATGGTGTTGGAGTCATGCCTGGCCATGCAGTCGTGGGTGAACAGGGAGTACAGGAGGGGACTGAGCACGCACCCCTGAGGGGCTACAGTGTTGAGGATCAGCGTGGCAGATGTGTTGCTATCTACCCTCACCACCTGGGTGCAGCCCGTCAAGAAGTCCAAGTCCAGGTGTCACATGATAACTGATTAGATCAGAGCAATACTCGATGCAGCATTAAACTCATTAAAACCAAAATTATGTCAGATAGAACAGCACAAAACTGACTGACTGAACATCATGTTCATGGAAGCCTGTGATGAAACACTGAAATTTATTCCAAATAATTTCTACTGATGAACACATTCATCAGACTGAGAGGTTATTCTCTTTTCTTCTTCTCTGACTAGTACCAGGCTTCCAAAGGTAATCTCCCCGTCCTCTTTAGCATTACATCTAGCCTCAGGTACACCCCCACCACTCCTCCTGCCGCCCCGCCCTATCCTATAGTCCTTCATGCCTGCTCCAGAAGATGCTGGGTTCTGCCTCAGGAGTCCTTTATCTGCCTCCTCCAGTCAGCCACAAGACACTGGGTCGGCCGCCCCTCAGGAGTCTGGCTCTCCCCTCTTCTCAATGTGAATCCCTATCTTGTGGAGATGTTCCTGTAGCCAGCTTGCTCCATTGGGGTTTGGGCCAGGGTTATATAGTTCATCACTTGTGACAGATGCCTTTGTAAAAATCCCTAGCAACACAACTATAATTTGATTGACATTGCCTACCATCAATCTCCCTTCTCCAGACACATCTACAGTACTGTACCTTCAGAAAGTACTCACGCCCTTGACTTCATCTACATTTTGTTGTGTTACATGGTAAAATTACAATTTATAACATTTAGATTTTATGTCACTGGCCTACATACATTGCTCTATATTGTCAAAGTGGAATGATGTTTTTTGAATTTTTTACAAAACAATAAAAAATGAAAAGCTGAAATATCTTGAGTCAATAAGTATTCAACCCCTTTGTTATGGCAAGCCTAAAATAGTCACTTATTAAGTTGCATGGACTAACTCTGTGTTCGATAATAGTGTTTAACATGATTGTTGAATGACGTCCTCATCCCTGTACCCGACACATACAATTATCTGTAAGGTCCCTCAGTCGAGCAGTGAATTTCAAACACAGATTCAACCACAAAGATGGACATCTATTGGTAGATGGGTCAAAATAAAAAAAGAAGATATTGAATATCCCTTTGAGCACGTTGAAGTTATTAATTATACTTTGGATACTGTATCAACCCAGTCACTACAAAGACACAGATGTCCTTCCTAACTCAGTTGCCGTATAGGTATGAAACCGCTCAGCGATCTCACCATGAGGCAAATGGTGACTTTAAAACAGTCACAGAGTTGGCTGTGACAGTAGAAAACTGAGGATGGATCAACAAAATTGTAGTTACTCCACAATACTAACCTAAATGACAGAGTGAAAAGAAGGAAGCCTGTACAGAATAAAATATTCCAAAACATGCATCCTGTTTGCCACAAGGAATTAAAGTAATACTGAAAAAAATGTGGCAAAGCAATTAACTTTTTGTCCCTAATACAAAGTCTTATGTTTGGGGCAAATCCAGCACAACACATCACTTAGTACCACTCTCCATATTTTCAAGCATGGTGGTCACTGCATTATGTTATGGGTTTGCTTGTAATCGTTAAGGACTGGGGAGTTTTTAGGACCAAGAAATTACAGAATCGAGCTAAGCACACGCAAAATCCAAGAGGAAAACCTGGTTCAGTCTGCTTTCCAACCCACACAGGGAGATTAATTCAACTTTCAGCAGGACAGTAACCTAAAACACAAGACCATATCGACACTGTTCTTGAGTGGCCAAGTTACAGTTTTGACTTAAATATGCTTGACCTTCTACAAGACTTGAAAACGGTTGTCTAGCGATGATCAACAACCAGAGCATGAATCATTTTGAAAGGATGAATGGGCAAATGTTGCACAATCCAGGTGTGGAATGCTCTTAGAGACTTACCCAAAAAGACTCACAGCTGTAAACACTGCTAAAAGTGCTTCTATGAAGTATTGACTGAATACTTGTGTAAATTAGATATTTCTGTGTTTCATTTTCAATAGATTTGCTATCATTTCTGAAAACATGTTTTCCCTTTGTCAATATGGGCTATTGTGTGTATATGGGAGAGAGCAAAAATCTGTTTAATCCATTTTAAATTCAGTCTGTAACACAACAAAATGTGGAATAAGTTGAGGGGTATGAATACTTTCTGAAGGCAGTGTACATGTGATAAATCACCCCAGCTAAACAGAGATTTGTGTAATTTCTCAGCTTCTTTTTCCCGTCTGCTTTTGTATGGCATAACGGGAAAGCTGTACAGTACTGTTGATCCCCGCAAAACGCTGTGAGAAAGGCACCTATCTAATGAGGGGAAGATGAGTCTGGGAGAAGACGGAAGGAGGAAAGGATGTAAGGAGGAAGCCCAGTGGTCAGACAGACACAGACAGGCAGACCGATTCCACCGACCGACCAACCGACCTCTCTACTTCTCTCATCCACAGACCGACCAGCAGACAAACAGACCGACAGGCAGACCGAACGGCCTCTCTTCTTCCCTCATCCACAGACCGACAGACAAACCAACTGACAGTCGTCTATCCTTCTCTCATCCACAGACCGACCAGCATCCAAACAGACTAACAGGCAGACTGAACGGCCTCTCTTCTTCCCTCATCCACAGACCGACAGACAAACCAACTGACAGTCGTCTATCCTTCCCTCTTCCACAGACCGACAGACCGACCGACCGACTGTCAAACAGAAAGACAGACATGTACAGTGAAGGAAAAAAATATTTGATCCCCTGCTAATTTTGTACATTTGCCCACTGAGAAAGAAATTATCTGTCTATAGCTTTAATGGTAGGTTTGAAATCCTGCAGCGCCCGCAAGGTCCCCCTGCTCAAGAAAGCACATATACATGCACGTCTGAAGTTTGCCAATGAACATCTGAATGATTCAGAGGACAACTGGGTGAAAGTGTTGTGGTCAGATGAGACCAAAATGGAGCTCTTTGGCATCAACTCAACTCGCCGTGTTTGGAGGAGGAGGAATGCTGCCTATGACCCCAAGAACACGATCCCCACCGTCAAACATGGAGGTGGAAACGTTATGCTTTGGGGGTGTTTTTCTGCTAAGGGGAAAGGACAACTTCACCTCATCAAAGGGACGATGGACGGGGCCATGTACCGTCAAATCTTGGGTGAGACCCTCCTTCCCTCAGCCAGGGCATTGAAAATGGGTCGTGGATGGGTATTCCAGCATGACAATGACCCAAAACACACGGCCAAGGCAACAAAGGAGTGGCTCAAGAAGAAGCACATTAAGGTCCTGGAGTGGCCTAGCCAGTCTCCAGACCTTGATCCCATAGAAAATCTGTGGAGGGAGCTGAAGGTTCGAGTTGCCAAACGTCAGCCTCGAAACCTTAATGACTTGGAGAAGATCTGCAAAGAGGAGTGGGACAAAATCCCTCCTGAGATGTGTGCAAGCCTGGTGGCCAACTACAAGAAACGTCTGACCTCTGTGATTGTCAACTAGGGTTTTGCCACAAAGGACTAAGTCATGTTTTGCAGAGGGGTCAAATACTTATTTCCCTCATTAAAATGCAAATAATTTTATAACATTTTTGACATGCGTTTTTCTGGATTTTTTTGTTGTTATTCTGTCTGTCACTGTTCAAATAGACCTACCATTAAAATTATAGACTGATCATTTCTTTGTCAGTGGGCAAACATACAAAATCAGCAGGGGATCAAATACTTTTTTCCCCTCACTGTAATAGGATGCTCCAGCCTGTCCTCTGAGAGGGTTGTTCTCCGTGTCAGAGGAGCAGGGTCTCTGTCCTTAGGGGACCCAGAGGACATCCGACATCCTGTTGCAGACAGCCGGCCATGGAGGGCGGAGAGCAACGAAGGAAGGCCCTCAATTAGAATGGGATGTTGGAGGACATGGCTACAAATCATTTCTGAAGGGGCCAGAAGGATAAATAAAAAGAGTGTTTACTGCATCCTCTGTCTGAGGCTTTGGTATGTCAATAAGACTCTCTCTTCTCTCGCTCTGTTTCTCTCTCTCACTCTCTCTTTCTCTCTCTCACTCTTTCTTTCTCCTCCTCCGCCACCTCCAGAGGGTGTCCAATTTGCATTGTTGCATTGGGTGTTAAATGTTTGGAGTACTCTAAAAAACAGCCGCACTTGTGAAGGAGGCGGAAAAGGCAGAGTTTTCACACATTTCCCTATTATTCAGGCGTTTCCTAGCGAGCACATCCATGAAATGTGATCTCATATTATGGCAGAGAGCAGAGCAGAGAATAACAAACCATTTGGCTCTGGAGGATTTAACTAGTCTATACATTCACATCATGTGAGAAATAATTTAATTAGTGAGTTACTATGAGATGAATACAGTCCGTGTGGCTTAACATACACTGAGTATACGAAACATTAAGAACATAGACTGACCAGGTGAATCAAGGTGAAAGCTTTGATCTCCTATTGATGTCACTTGTTAAATCCACTTCAATCAGTGTAGACGAAGGGGAGGAGACAGGTTAAGAAATGATTGAGACAATTGAGACACATGGATTGTGTACCGTTTGTGTGCCATTCAGAGTGTGAATGGGAAAGACAAAAGATTTAAGTAAACCCACTACAATCACGCAGTGCAGTGTACAGTTAACAAGCAGTTTAGCAGTTACACCGGCGGGCCCGGGGGGGGGGGGGGGGTTCCAAAAGGGTTCTTCGGCTGTCCCCATTGGAGAACCCTTTTGGGTTCCATGTAGAACCCTCTGTGGAAGGGGTCCTACATGGACCAAAAAGGGTTCTTCAAAGGGATCTCCTATGGGGACAGACTAATAACCATTTTAGGTTCTAGATAGCACATTTTTTTCTAAGAGTGTACTGTAATCGGGTTGTGATTTGATAATAGTGTAAAACTGCTGGAAAAACACATTCCCTTGACTGTCCCGGTCATATAATCTATTTAGGAAAGAGCCGGGACAAAATTAACACAGGATAAGTAACATGTTCATTTTCTCAAATAACACAGAAGCTAGAATGATGTAGTGAAGTCAGCACATCCCTGCTGTCGAGGACAAGCTCCCTGCAAAAAAAAACAGCTCAGTCCGACCATGTTTCACAGAGTTTTCGACAAAAACATAAACAAAATCTGACCCGGAAGGATTTTCTGGTTGTAGAGTTATGTTTACCCATCTAGTGACTAAATGACAGCATGGGTTTCAAGTATCACGCTAGCTAGTCTTGAGTGTTAGCCTGGGAGAAGTTACAGGAGAGACAGGTGGGATGAAGGTAACACAATGTTAACACAATAAAATGTAAATAAAATTAAGCACAGGCCACTGTCTCCTGTAGTTCACACTGCTTTTATAATGTTAGCAAAATACCCTCAAGTGACTGAATATTTTAAATATATATATATATGACATCATTAGAATTATGCCTTAATCAATTGACTCGCTGGATCAGCTTCTCACATAAGCTTTTACCGACAGGTTAGTGGTTGCAAATATCTTTATGATTCTGGGGTTCAATTACCTTGCGGCAAGCCTATGGAAATGTGAAAAGCATGATGAGTTTACCATTTGTGAAGAGAATCAAAACCTTTATTCTATCAAGACATGAGGAGCATGCATGACAAGGACAGCTGGAGCTCGCGTGACAAGGACAGCTGGACCTCACCTGATTGGTAGGGATAAGAATGAATAGTCATTGAAAATGGTGAAAAACATCTCCTACAAACATCTCCTACTGCATTTTAGACCGATTTAGTATTGTAAAGCAAAAACATTGTGGTTGAACAACATTGCGATGTTCACTCATGGTACATTTTCATAAATGTTGAACCTATATCATTAATTATTCAAATTTGACACAAACATGAAATGATGTCTGATAGTACATTGTAATGAACATTGTAATGAACATTACAAAACAGAAACATGTAGATGAGACACATATTGTGCACTTCTTTCTAGCTGTTACTTCCTTCCCAAGGCTCTGTTACTTGCAGGGACAAAAGTAACATTGTGGTCAGGGTTTCCGTTAGCTGGTAATAGCAGGCTTTTGGCCTTCACATTTTTGTTTTTGAAAAGCCGATATATAAAATTGGTGCTGGGCAATTATCCAGGAGAAGAAAAAAGAATAATGCTTTTTTTGCCAAAAATATTGACTGGTCATGCTTATCGGTCTATAGGTTAATTTGCATAATTTTGTGTAATTAAATTGGCGTGTGTAGGCTACAGTATATTCGTTATGTATCTTATTTATCACACCCATACAGCATGCAGATACAGAGCCTTTCTGCCAGACAATGCGAGTGCAGGCTTCATCAGCTCTTCACACACTGCTTTGCATTGAGCTGGAGGCAATAGGCCACGCATTTTTAAACACATACTCAATTGTTTGAAACCTGAACATTTTAGTACATATTATGAAGCATCTTACCTTGCTTTAAAGTAGGCTATTAGATCTCATCTCTTTCTAAATTTCTAACAGATATTTCCATCTCTGTCACATTAAACCTCATTGCTTTTAAAAAATATATATATGTTGCCTAGGCCTAGTGGTTGTATGAATTTGGGGTCTATCTTCCCACAACTGTCCCAGAGCCTGTTTGAAATAGGCTATTTCTTCCTCGACAAGCTTACCAATAGAATAGGCAAACTTTTCTACTATGGGTGATAGTAGATTGACATGGGGTAGTGATTTAGCTGTTCATTAATTGTCTTGTAGGTTGAGGAAAAGTAAATGTGGACAGTTATTCTAACATTTTCAAAGCGCGCATCAGAATTCAATAAGATGGACCTCACATCAGTGCATCCTCGATTTGCATGTTCTCTTAATATGAATTACCATCATCTAAATGTGATTCCTGTCATTCTGAGCACCGTTGGTGGATGCCCTCTCCAAGTTACTCAATGCATATCGGTCCGGCAGATTTCTCAAATGTCTGGTAAATTAAAATGTTGCCGGTCAAATGTCCAACGTCACATTTCCCTAAAGGAAACCTTGGTTGTGGTAGTTCTGTTATCTGTCTACTTCATTTAAACAAATTTACCCTAGAAATGAAATTACAGTTGCTAGTGGTAGAGGACATACAGTACACTGTATATAGAATAGTATGTGGACATCCCTTCAAATTAGTAGATTTGGCAATTTCAGCCACACCTGTTGCTGACAGGTGTATAAAATCAAACACACAGCCATGCAATAGGTAAACACTGGCAGTAGAATGGCGTTACCGAAGAGCAGTTGTGTAAAGTACTTAAGTAAAAATACTTGAATGTACTACTTAAGTTGTTTTTTGGGTATCTGTACTTTACTTCTTACATTTTTTACAACTTTTACTTTTACTTCACAACATTCCTAAAGAAATTAATGTACTTTTTACTCCATACATTTTCCCCGACACCCAAAAGTACTCTTACATGCTTAGCAGGACAGGAAAATAGTCCAATTCACACGCTTATCAGGAGAACATCCCTGGTCATCCCTACTGGCTCTGATCTAGCGGACTCACTAAACACGCTTTATTTGTAATGATGTCTGAGTGTTGGAGTGTGCCCCTGGCTATCAGTAAATAAAAAATACAAGAAAATGATGCAGTCTGGTTTGCTTAATACAGTGAGGGAAAAAAGTATTTGATCCCCTGCTGATTTTGTACGTTTGCCCACTGACAAAGAAATGATCAGTCTATAATTTTAATAGTAGGTTTATTTGAACAGTGAGAGACAGAATAACAACAAAAGAATCCAGAAAAACGCATCTCAAAAATGTTATAAATTGATTTGCATTTTAATGAGGGAAATAAGTATTTGACCCCCTCTCAATCAGAAAGATTTCTGGCTCCCAGGTGTCTTTTATACAGGTAATGTGCTGAGATTAGGAGCACACTCTTAAAGGGAGTGGTCCTAATCTCAGCTTGTTACCTGTATAAAAGACACCTGTCCACAGAAGCAATCAATCAATCAGATTCCAAACTCTCCACCATGGCCAAGACCAAAGAGCTCTCCAAGGATTTCAGGGACAAGATTGTAGACCTACACAAGGCTGGAATGGGCTACAAGACCATCGCCAAGTAGCTTGATGAGAAGGCGACAACAGTTGGTGCGATTATTCGCAAATGGAAGAAACACAAAAGAACTGTCAATCTCCCTCGGGCCTGGGGCTCCATGCAAGATCTCACCTCGTGGAGTTGCAATGATCATGAGAATGGTGAGGAATCAGCCCAGAACTACACGGGAGGATCTTGTCAATGATCTCAAGGCAGCTGAGACCATAGTCACCAAGAAAACAATTGGTAACACACCACGCCGTGAAGGACTGAAATCCTGCAGTGCCCGCAAGGTCCCCCTGCTCAAGAAAGCACATATACATGCCAGTCTGAAGTTTGCCAATGAACATCTGAATGATTCAGAGGACAACTGGGTGGAAGTGTTGTGGTCAGATGAGACCAAAATAGAGCTTTTTGGCAATGCTGAAGGTTTGAGTTGCCAAACGTCAGCCTCGAATGATTTGGAGAAGATCTGCAAAGAGGAGTGGGACAAAATCCCTCCTGAGATGTGTGCAAACCTGGTGGCCAACTACAAGAAACGTCTGACCTCTGTGATTGCCAACAAGGGTTTTGCCACCAAGTACTATTTCATGTTTTGCAGAGGGGTCAAATACTTCTTTCCCTCATTAAAATGCAAATCATTTTATAACATTTTTGACATGTGTTTTTCAGGATTTTTTTTTGTTATTCTGTCTCTCACTGTTCAAATAAACCTACCATTAAAATTATAGACTGATCCTTTCTTTGTCAATGGGCAAATGTACAAAATCAACAGGGGATCAAATACTGTTTTCCCTCACTGTATAAGGAATTTGAAATGATTAAAATTGTACTTTTACTTTTGATACTTAATTATATTTTAGCAATTACATTTACTTTTGATGCTTAAGTATATTTAAAACCAAATACTTTTAGACTTTTACTTTAGTAGTATTTTAATGGGTGACTCACTTTTACTTGAGTAATGTTCTCTTAAGGTATCTTTACTTGTACTCAAGTATGAAAGTTGGGTACTTTTTCCACCTCTGCTGAACAGCTCAGTGACTTTCAACGTGGGACCGCCTTTTCAACAAGTCAGTTAGTCAAATTTCTGCCCTGCTAGAGCTGTCCCGGTCAACTGTAAGTGCTGCTATTGTGAAGTGGAAATGTTTAGGAGTGGTAGGTCACACAAGCTCACAGAACGGGACCGCCGAGTGATGAAGACTGTTGCACGTAAAAATGTTGCACGTCCTCGGTTACAACACTCACAACCAAACTTCCTCTGAAAGCAACTTAAGCACAATAACTGTTCATCTGGAGCTTCATGAAATGGGTTTCCATGGCAGAGCAGCTGCACACAAGCCTAAGATCCCCATGCATAATACCAAGCGTTGGCTGGAGTGGTGTAAAACTCACCACCATTGGACTCTGGAGCAGGGGAAATGCATCTCTGGAGTGATGAATCACGCTTCACCATCTGGCAATCTGATGGTCAAAACTTGCATTTGGTGGATAACAGGAGAACGCTACCTGCCCAAATGCATAGTGCCAACTGTAAAGTTTGGTGCAGGAGGAATAATGGTCTGGGGCTGTTTTTAATGGCTTGGTCTAGGGCCCTAGTTACAGTGAATGGCGATCTTAATGCTACAGCACACAATGATGATTCTGTTTCCAAATCTGTGGCAACAGTTTGGGGAAGGCCCTTTCCTGTTTCAGCATGGCAATGCCCCTGTGCACAAAGTGAGGTCTGTACAGAAATGGTTTGTCGAGATTGGTGTGGAGAAAATGACCTTCCTGCACAGAGCCCTGACCTCAACCCTATCGAACACCTTTGGAATGAATTGGAACGTTGACACGAGCCAGGCCTAATCGCCCAACATCAGTGCCTGACCACACTAATGCTCTTGAGACTGAATAGAAGCAAGTCCCTGAAGCAATGTTCCAACATCTAGTGGAAAGCCTTCCCAAAAGAGTGGAGGCAGGTATAGCAACAAAGGGGGGACCGACTCCATATTAATGCTCATGATTTTGGAATGAGATGTTCGACGAGCAGGTGTCCACATACTTTTGGTCATGTAGTGTACGTCGTTTGTCATAAAATATTGTGTCTCTAGCTCTATCAATCTCTGAGTAATTAGGAAAAAACGAACAAAATTGGTACTTACTCCCAGTTCTCCCCTGCATCTAATTAGGGGAAATTAAATGTTAATCTATTCTCCTCGCCCAATACATTACATTATAAGAGACTGGTCATTTATTTTCTGTGTGTGTGTGTGTGTGTGTGTGTGTGTGTGTGTGTGTGTGTGTGTGTGTGTGTGTGTGTGTGTGTGTGTGTGTGTGTGTGTGTGTGTTGTGTGTGTGTGTGTGTGTGTGTGTGTGTGTGTGTGTGTGTGTGTGTGTGTGTGTGTGTGTGTGTGTGTGTGTGTGCATGTGTAGGAGTGCGTGTGTGTGTAGGAGTGTGTGTGTGTTTGTGTGTGTTTGTGTGTGTAGGAGTGTGTGTTTGACTCTGAGACGATCCATCTCTTTGTCATCCCTGGGATATGAACCGTTTAACATAAAGAATCCCAAATCCTCCGAAGTTGGTGTAATTATTTAGGGGCTCTATCTTCCTGTACTTTGGCTAAAACGGATGTTGGACTTTCACAAATCAGCATACAGACAGAATAGAATTGGATCAAGTAAGCTGACATCTCTCCTTTTAACTCAATCCCTGTTATTCCCCTTTGCTAAGCAGGGCTTTCTCCTTCCTTATCCTTTCACCGGCTTTCACCTCCCCACTAAAATCTCCCTTAAATCCCCCTGTGCTGTACCTAGACGCAAGGCTCCATGCGCTAAAACGCTAATGCTACAAGCCATTCAACAAAGGTCTCCTAGCAACAGACTCCGATCCATCTACTGCTCGCTGCAAATGTGTTTTAGGTAAACCTAATTTGTAGGCCAAACCGTTCGGACGCCACAGTCAATTTCGTGAGAAGACTGATTTTCAGGATGTCTCATGGTCTGACAGCTCAACCATCTCTAGGTTAAACTGGCGGATTGTAATGGTGTAACGGATTGGCAGTCGTGGTGAAGGAATGAGGCACAGGAAGCAGCGAGCACAGGGTAGTGGCGTATTTAATGTAGACTCACTACTGAAACAAAATATTCCCAAACACAGGGGAGAAAGTACACACGGCGTAGAATAGCGCCGACACGAACATGAACCGTTAACATTGAAATAATCCCGCACAACACGGAAGCGGACCAGCTCACATAAATAGCCCCGCTAATTAACCACACTCAACACAGGTGCAAAGGGGAATCAGTGGCAGCTAATAGGCCGGTGACGACGACCGCCGAGCGCCACCCGAGCAGGAGGGGGCGCCACCGTCGGTGGGAATCGTGACAGTACCCCCCTCCTGACGCGCGGCTCCCGCAGCGCGCCGACACCGGCCTCGAGGACGACCCGGAGGGCGAGGCGCAGGGCGATCCGGACGGAGGCGATGGAAATCCTTCAACATGGATGTGTCCAAGACGTCCTCCGCCGGCACCCAGCACCTCTCCTCCGGGCCGTACCCCTCCCAGTCCACGAGGTACTGCAGGCCCGTCGCCCGGCGTCTCGAGTCCAGAATGGCCCGTACGCTGTACGCCGGGGACCCCCCGATGTCCAGAGGGGGTGGAGGGACCTCCAGCACCTCACCTTCCTGCAGGGACAAGCTACCACCGGCCTGAGGAGAGACACATGAAACGAGGGGTTAATACAGTAATAGGAAGGGAGTTGTAACCGATAACACACCTCGTTTATCCTCCTCAGGACTTTAAATGGCCCCACACACTGCGGCCCCAGCTTCCGGCAGGGCACGCGGAGGGGCAGGTTCCGGGTCGAGAGCCAGACCCTGTCTGCCGGTACGAACACGGGTGCCTCACTGCGGTGGCGGTCAGCACTCCTCTTCTGCCGTCCACTGGCCTCCTTTAGGGAGTCCTGGACGGCTCTCCAGGTCTCCTTGGAGTGCTGTACCCAGTCCTCCACCGCAGGAGCCTCGGTCTGACTCCGGTGCCATGGTGCCAGGACCGGCTGGTAACCCAAAACACACTGAAAGGGTGACATTATAGTAGAGGAGTGGCGAAGTGAGTTCTGGGCTAACTCCGCCCAGGGAATGTACCTCGCCCACTCCCCTGGCCGGTCCTGGCAATACGACCTCAGAAATCTGCCCACCTCCTGGTTCACCCTCTCCGCCTGCCCATTGCTCTCGGGGTGAAAACCGGAGGTCAAACTGACCGAGACCCCCAGCCGCTCCATAAACGCCCTCCAGACCCGGGATGTGAACTGGGAACCTCGATCAGAGACAATGTCCTCCGGCACCCCGTAGTGCCGGAAGACGTGGGTAAATAGGGCCTCCGCAGTCTGCAGGGCCGTAGGGAGACCGGGCAATGGGAGGAGACGGCAGGACTTAGAGAACCGATCCACAACCACCAGAATCGCAGTGTTCCCCTGAGAGGGGGGAAGATCTGTCAAGAAATCTATAGACAGGTGCGACCATGGCCGTTGTGGAACGGGGAGGGGCTGTAACTTCCCTCTCGGTAGATGCCTAGGAGCCTTACTCTGAGCGCACACCGAACAGGAAGAGACATAGGACCTCACGTCCTTAGCCAAGGTGGGCCACCAGTACTTCCCCCTGAGACTCCGCACTGTCCTCGCCACACCAGGATGACCCACCGTAGGTAGCGTGTGCGCCCATCGAATCAAACGATCACGAACACCGAGCGGCACATACATGCGACCCACGGGAACCTGCGCAGGCGCAGGTTCCAACACTAATGCCCGCTCGATGTCCGCGTCCACCTCCCATACCACCGGTGCCACCAGCCTAGACGCTGGAATGATGGGAGTTGGATCGATGGACCGGTCCTCCGTGTCATAGAGACGGGACAGCGCGTCGGCTCTAGTGTTAAGGGAACCCGGTCTATAGGAGATAGTGAACCTAAACCGGGCGAAGAACATGGCCCACCTTGCCTGACGCGGATTCAGTCTCCTCGCTGCCCGGATGTACTCCAGGTTTCGGTGGTCGGTCCAGATGAGAAAGGGGTGTTTAGCCCCCTCAAGCCAGTGCCACCACACCCTCAAAGCTTTTACCACCGCTAGCAACTCCCTGTCCCCCACATCATAGTTACGCTCCGCCGAACTGAGCTTCCTCGAAAAGAAAGCGCAGGGGCGGAGTTTCGATGGCGTACCCGAGCGCTGTGATAGCACGGCACCCACCCCAGCCTCGGATGCGTCCACCTCCACTATGAATGCTAGAGACGGGTCCGGGTGCGCCAACACGGGTGCGTCGGTGAACAGGGTCTTCAACTTCTTGAAGGCTCCCTCCGCCTCCGTCGACCATCGCAAACGCACCGGCCCCCCCTTCAGCAGTGAGGTAATGGGAGCCGCTACCTGGCCAAAACCCCGGATAAACCTCCGGTAGTAATTGGCAAAGCCTAAGAACCGCTGCACCTCCTTCACCGTGGTTGGAGTCGGCCAATTACGCACGGCCTTAACGCAGTCACACTCCATCACCACCCCCGTGGTGGAAATGCGATAACCCAGAAAGGAAACGGCTCGTTTGGAAAACACACACTTCTCAGCCTTAACGTATAGGTCATGCTCCAGCAGTCTACCAAGCACCTTGCGCACCAGGGACACATGCGCGGAGCGGGTGGCGGAATATATCAGAATGTCATCGATATAGACTATCACGCCCTGCCCGTGCAGGTCCCTGAGAATCTCGTCAACAAAGGATTGAAAGACGGCTGGAGCATTTTTCAACCCATACGGCATGACGAGGTACTCATAATGGCCCGATGTGGTACTAAAGGCGGTTTTCCACTCGTCTCCCTTCTTGATACGCACCAGGTTATAGGCGCTCCTAAGATCCAGTTTTGTGAAGAACTTTGCTCCGTGAAATGATTCCACCGCCGTAGCGATGAGAGGTAGTGGGTAACTAAACCCCACCGTGATAGCGTTTAGACCTCTGTAATCAATGCACGGACGCAGACCTCCCTCCTTTTTCTTCACAAAAAAGAAACTCGAGGAGGCGGGTGAGATGGAGGGCCGAATGTACCCCTGTCCCAGGGATTCAGTGACATATGTCTCCATAGCCGCTGTCTCCTCCTGTGACAAGGGGTACACGTGACTCCTGGGAAGCGCAGCGTTAACCTGGAGGTCTATCGCACAATTCCCCTGTCGATGGGGTGGTAATTTAGTCGCCCTCTTTTTACAGAAGGCGATCGCCAAATCGGCGTACTCAGGGGGAATGCGCACGGGGGACACCTGGTCTGGACTCTCCACCGACGTGGCACCTATGGAAACTCCTAGACACCTCCCTGAACACTTCTCTGACCACCCCTGGAGAACCCCCTGTTTCCACGAAATACGAGGATTGTGACCAGCCAGCCAGGGGACCCCCAGCACCACCGGAAACGCAGGCGAATCAATAAGGAAAAAACTAATGCGTTCCTTATGATTCCCCTGCGTTACCATGTCCAGTGGCACCGTAGACTCCCTGACTAGCCCTGACCCTAATGGTCGGCTATCTAGGGAGTGCACGGGGAAGGGGGAATCTAACGGCACCCGCGGAATGCCCAGCTTAATGGCAAGTCCACGATCCATAAAGTTCCCAGCTGCGCCTGAATCGACTAGCGCCCTATGCTGGGAAGAGGGAAAAAAATTAGAAAACAAAACAGGTAAGAACACGTGACCAACAGGGGGTTCTGGGTGAATCTGGTGCCGACTCACCTGGGGTGACCGAGAAGTGTTCTGCCTGCCCTCTCGACTCCCAGACTGGCTCCTCCAGCACCGGTCGGCCGTGTGTCCTCTCCGACCACAGCTGGGGCAGGAGGAGCCAGCTCCTCCGGTGTCCCTTGGCACGGCCCCCCCCCCACCTCCATAGGGGTAGGGGCGGGGGTGCACGAAGGTGGAACGGGCAGGACCCTCTCCGAACGCCCGCGGGCAGCCAGCAGATTGTCCAAACGAATGGACATGTCGATGAGCTCGTCCAGGGATAGAGCTGCATCTCGACAGGCCAGCTCCCTACGGACGTCCGCCCGGAGACTGCATCTATAGTGGTCTATGAGGGCCCTGTCGTTCCACCCCGCCCCAGCAGCCAAGGTCCTGAACTCCAACGCGAAGTCCTGAGCGCTCCTCGTCTCCTGCCTGAGGTGGAACAGCCGTTCACCCGCGCTCTTCCCTCCGGAGGGTGGTCGAACACGGCCCGAAAGCGGCGGGTGAACTCTGGATAATGGTCCCTCGCCGAGTCTGGGCCATTCCAGACCGCATTAGCCCACTCCAGAGCTCGGCCCGTCAGGCAGGAAACGAGGGCACTCACGCTCTCTTCTCCCGAGGGAGCAGGTCTGACGGTGGCCAGGTACAGCTCGAGCTGGAGCAGAAATCCCTGGCACCCAGCCGCCGCCCCATCGTACTCCCTCGGGAGCGCCAGACGAAGTGCGCCTGAGCCAGACGTAGTGGGAGGAGGAGGTGGCTGCATCGGAGGAGCCGGAGGTGGAGAGAGGAGACCACTTCTCTCCCATCTGTCCATCCTCTCCATCATCTGGTCCATCGCGGATCCTATGCGGTGGAGGACCGTAGTGTGGTGGAGGACGCGTTCCTCCATCGAGGGGACAGGGGTGGCCGCTGCTCCTGCTGATTCCATGCCTTTTCAAGGTGCGGGATTCTGTAACGGATTGGCAGTCATGGTGAAGGAATGAGGCACAGGAAGCAGCGAGCACAGGGTAGTGGCGTATTTAATGTAGACTCACTACTGAAACAAAATATTCCCAAACACAGGGGAGAAAGTACACACGGCGTAGAATAGCGCCGACACGAACATGAACCGTTAACATTGAAATAATCCCGCACAACACGGAAGCGGACCAGCTCACATAAATAGCCCCGCTAATTAACCACACTCAACACAGGTGCACAAAACCAAAAAAAAGGGAAAACCAAAAAGGGGAATCAGTGGCAGCTAATAGGCCGGTGACGACGACCGCCGAGCGCCACCCGAGCAGGAGGGGGCGCCACCGTCGGTGGGAATCGTGACAAATGGGGAATTTTTGCTGGGGACAATAAAAGGCCACTATAAAATGTGCGGTTTGAACCACAATACAATGCCACAGATGTCACAAGTTTTGAGGGAGTGAGCAATTGGCATGCTGACTGCAAGAATGTCCACCAAAGCTGTTGCCAGATAATTTAATGTTCATTTCTCTACCATAAGCCGCCTCTAATGTTGTTTTAGAGAATTTGGCAGTATGTCCAACCGGCCTCACAACCACAGATCACGTGCAACCATGCCAGCCCAGGACCTCCACATCCGATGCTGAGCAGTATTTCTGTGTGTAAAAAAAAGCCCCTTTGTGGGGAAAACTCTCATTCTGATTGGCTGGGCCTGGCAGCCCAGTGAGTTGGCCTATGCCCTCCCAGGCCCACCCATGGATTCGCCCCTGCCCAGTCATGTGAAATCCATAAGTATGGACCTAATGAATTTATTTCAATTGATTGATTTCCTTCTATGAACTGTAACTCAGGAAAATCTTTAAAGTTTCATGTCGCGTTCATATTTTAGTTCAGGATAGGCGTGTCAATAGACTCTTAAGGATTACAATGGGTCTTACTGAGATATACTGAGATACTGTATCATAGGCATCATTTATCATTTCGGATAGATATCCCTGTAGGCTGCTATCTTCTTTACAGACTACTAGGTAGTTGACACTATTTAAATGGTTTCTGTGCACGTTGGTACTTCCAACCCCATACATTTTCTGTGTGAGAGGTAGGTCTGCTTTGTGTAACAGGGAGTTTAAAGGCTCATGAAAGAAATGGAGGTGGACACTACAGTATACTCCCTGAGTCTGGATCTCAGGGCAGAGGAACAGAGGTGTATAAATGGATCTAATGGTCGTGGTTTAAGAGGCCAGGGTGAGAGGGAGGTGACCACAGATATGTGACCCGGTCACAACCATATGTTATGTGCATGGCAAGCTAAAGCCTCTGAACCTCATGACCTGATGTGTTCAAGTGTGGTTGGCGAACAGTGAAGGATTAACCGTTCACGGTCCTGCACTTTTACATGCACTTGAGGTAATCACATAAAACTAGATACACAAACCTAAATACAGAGCTTGAGAAATTCTCCAGACCCCTTGATGGCATTCCTTTCCAACAAAGCCCCCACCCCCTGAAACTAGCTGGAAATGCTCTAAAACCCAAACAAGATCATGTCTACCTTAATGATTTCAGAGAGAGAGAGAGAGTAGAGAGTAGAGAGTAGAGAGTAGAGAGTAGAGAGTAGAGAGTAGAGAGAGAGAGAGCTTCATCCCAGTCAATGGGCCCGGTCTAGAGAATTGTGAAATAGCATTGTGTTCCAGACGTTAACCCTCCTCACAATAGACTACAGTGTTATGGGATGTGAATAAAGACTGTTCCCTTTCTATGATTTATGATTATGAAGACATATTGTATAGATTCATGTGTTTAGGCTCAGGCAATAACGGGGTTTTAGCTGCCGTTTGTCTGAAATGTTGACTCGCATCAAAAGTCTGACTAATAACATTGCTGATATCTCTCCCAACAACAACAACACAACGCCCCCCTGGTCATACGCACACACACACTCACACACACACATACACACTGTCTTCACACGCACCCCCTCTAAACCCCTGTGTGCTGTCACATTGTGTTTGGCTCCACGTCATTCTGCCCAGCCATTTATCCAGCAGGGACAAAATGAAGTTTCCTTAAAGAGCACACTCAGAGGTGTTACTGCCACGTATATGCCATCACACATCTCCTTGACTCATCTCCCCCTCCGCCAAACACAGGAGAAAAGAGAAAAACAACCCTGAGACTCAGTTTGCTTCGCTCCTCCATTTTCTCATATTTCTCTTCAGCCAGACAGTATTCAGTTTTCAACGGGAGGTTTTCTACCGCCTCAGCTCCCTGAAACACTGCCAAGTTAAATAAGGCATTAGTCATGTCTGATGCTTTCTGTGAAATAAAGCCTTCACTCAAATCTGTCTCAGTTGCCCAACACTAACATTACTTTATAAAGCCTTTACTCATATCTGTCTCAGTAGCCCAACACTAACAGTACTGAATAAAGCCTTCAATCATATCAATCTCAATAGCGTAACACTAACAGCACTGTATAAAACATTTACTCAAATCTGTCTCAATAGCCCAACACTAACAGTACTTTATAAAGCCTTCACTGATATCTGTCTCAATAGCCCAACATTAACAGTACTGTATAAAGTCTTCACTCAAACCTGTCTCAATAGACAAACACTAACAGTACTTTATAGTTCATGCAGAGGTGAATGCCATACACTCATTATCTTCACTCTGCCTTCACTCATATCTGTCTCAATAGCCAAACACTAACAGTACTTTATAAAGCCTTCACTCATATCTGTCTCAATAGCCCAACGCTGACAGTACTGTATAAAACCTTCACTCATATCTCTCTTAATAGCTCAACCCTAAGCTTCAATTTGTTTTTTCCAGTGGTGGAGCCAAACAAATTCAGGAAATCTGTTATTGTGTTGTCAAGTGGAATTTGTTGCATTATATTCCCTTTACATCTTCTCTTCATTATGTAGATCAGTGATGTGATCCAATGATGTGATCCTTTGACTCTGCAATATGTATCAGATGAGTAGATGTGGAAGAGAATCAGACCCTGACCCATGCAGCAAAACCCTGCAGTTACAAGGCATGTGCACTACTGTACCACCTGAGCTAAAAAGGTCCTGACCTCTTGTCAGAGGTCCACAGTCAGCCTACATAAGGTGGGAAGCAGTATCTTGCATTGACGTAGTTCAAAGACTACTGATGCTGATAATAGTGTAGAACCCAGAGAGAGAGAGAGAGAGAGAGAGAGAGAGACTGCTGATTAATACTATCCAATTCACATCACAGATATTAACTTCAACTCAAATTATCTATTTTCTTCCACTTCTTCATCTTCTTGTGCTCTCTTTCTTTCACCTGAGCATACATGGCCTTTTTTGCCTCTATCTCCATCTCGCTTTATCTCTCTCTCTCTCTCTCTCTCTCCCTCCCTCTCTCTCCCTCTCTCTCTCCCTCTCTCTCCCTCCCTCTCGCACTCCCTCTCCATCTCTCTCGCTCTCTCCCTACTCTCGCTCTCCTTTTCCAACACTCTCCCTGTCTCCCTCTCCACTCTCCCCTTCTCCAACTCCCATCTCCCTCCCACCTTTTCCCTCACCCTCTCGCTCTCTCCTTCCCTCTCCCTCTCCCCTCTATGTGGTTTAACATTGGTATTCTTGTGCTGAACACACAGAAGAGACAAGATGTGATCTGTAGCAGGTCAAGTCAGCCTTCCTTTCATCCCCACAGCTTTGAACAGATATAAAGACACTCTAATTGCATTTGCATAATTGCACTGAAGAGACAAAGTTACACGCACACACACATACACACATGCACATGTACACACGCACATGCACACAAACACACATACAGTATACTCACATACTTCAGTTTGCCATTTTACAGTGCAATGTTCGCCACATGGAGAACTTGGCTAATTGACAAGTGGGTTATAATGAGAAAACACAGACTAAACAAGCCCATAATAGCTACATAAATCATGCTAATGCCCTAACAGCCTACAGTCATGTTTAGTTAGCTTGTAAATTGCTGTTTTGAGACCATGTTTGCTTTCTTAACTTTGCTAACTTCATGCCAGTTTCGTACCACACGTAAGCCATGGAAAATGTCATCATGTAACAAAGCCAAAGTTGGAGAAACACGCCCGAGAACATGTATATTTGGAATAGCTAGTTCATGCAGAGGTGAATGCCATACAAGCATACAGTTGAAGTCAGAAGTTTACATACACTTAGGTTGGAGTCATTAAAACTTGTTTTAGAACCACTCCACAAATTTCTTGTTAGCAAACTATAGTTTTGGCAAGTCAGTTAGGACATCTACTTTGTGCATGACACAAGTCTTTTTTCCAACAATTGTTTACAGACAGATTATTTCACTTAGAATTCAATGTATCACAATTCCAGTGGGTCAGATGTTTACATACACTAAGTTGACTGTGCCTTTAAACAGCTTGGAAAATTCCAGAAAATTATGTCATGGCTTTAGAAGCTTCTGATAGGCTATTGACATAATTTGAGTCAATTGGAGGTGTACCTGTGGATGTATTTCAAGGCCTACCTTCAAACTCAGTGCCTTTTTCCTTGACATCATGGGAAAATCAAAAGAAATCAGCCAAGACCTCAGAAAAATTGTAGACCTCCACAGGTCTGGGAGCAATTTCCAAATGCCTGAAGGTACCACATTCATCTGTACAAACAATAGTACGCAAGTATAAACACCATGGGACCTCACAGCCGTCATACAGCTCAGGAAGGAGACACGTTCTGTCTCCTAGAGATGAATGTACTTTAGTGCGAAAAGTGCAAATCAATCCCATAACAACAGAAAGGACATTGTGAAGATGCTGGAGGAAACAACAGGTACAAAAGTATCTATATCCACAGTAAAATGAGTCATATATCGACATAACCTGAAAAAACAGACTACAGTTTGTATCTGCACATGGGGACAAAGATCGTACTTTTTGGAGAAATGTCCTCTGTTCTAATGAAACTGTTTGGCCGTAATGACCATCGTTATGTTCATAGGAAAAAGGGGGAGGCTTGCAAGCCGAAGAACACCATCCCAACCGTGAACCACGGGGTGGCAGCATCATTTTGTGGGGGTGCTTTGCTGCAGGAGGGACTGGTACACTTCACAAAATAGATGGCATCATGAGAATGACAATTATGTGGATATATTGAAGCAACATCTCGAGACATCAGTCAGGAAGTTAAAGCTTGGTCGCAAATGGGTCTTCCAAATGGACAATGACCCCAAGTATACTTCCAAATTTGTGGCAAAATGGCTTAAGGACAACAAAGTCAAGGTATTGGAGTGCCCATCACAAAGCCCTGACCTCAATCCTATCGAACATTTGTGGGCAGAACTGAAAAAGTGTGTGCGAGCAAGGAGGCCTACAAACCTGACTCAGTTACACCAGCTCTGTCAGGAGGAATGGGCCAAAATTCACCCAACTTTTTGTGAGAAGCTTGTGGAAGGCTACCCGAAACGTTTGACCCAAGTTAAACAATTTAAAGGCAATGCTACCAAATACTACTTGAGTGTATGCAAACCTCTGACCCAGTGGCAATATGATGAAAGAAATAGAAGCTGAAATAAATCCTTCTCTCTACTATTATTCTGATATTTCACATTCTTAAAATACAGTGGTGATCCTAACTGACCTAATACAGGGAATTTTTACTAGGATTAAATGTCAGGAATTGTGAAAAACTGAGTTTAAATGTATTTGGCTGAGGTGTGTGTAAACTTCCGACTTCAACATTACTGTACATAGGAAAACAATTTTGACGTTTAATGTCCTGATTTATTCTGGGTTTGGAGTGACTTTCAAGGTGATAGTTTTAGTTTCCTTTATAAGAGACTGCTTGTCTTTCATAATAATATTGATAAGTGTTTTTAAATGTGCATACCAACTATAATCTGTGATTACATTTATGGTGCATACCATACTCATGATCACAATAATTCCTTCTTCTATTCTTTCTGAAATAATCTTAAGAGAGAGAAATCTGAATGTAATTCTCTATACAAATAGTTCAAATGTATTTCATTTTCTATGATCATTTGTATGTCATATATTCAATAGCAATATGAGAATGTGAGCCGTCAAGGCCTCGGTGTCTCTTTCTGTACGTCTGAATAAAAGACACACTCACAAAAAAATAGGAGTTCGTTTTTCTCAGACGAACACACAGACACAGACACACACACATGCGCTTATACCAACAAGCTCAGCAGCTCTCAAAGTCTCACTGCAGAATTAAACATTTATCCACGTTTCTCCAAACATCAAATGGCGAAGTAGCTCCAAACGTCAAATTTCTAAGTGTTATTGACACCCTGGCTTGACTACTCCTGCTCAGTATCGTTCTGTTTCTCCAAAAGTCAAATGTCGATGGTTAAATGTTAAGGTTTGGGATAGGGTTAAAACATATATATTTTTAAATGTGTGCCCACCACTGGGATCGAACACACAACCTTCTGACCCAGAGTCATGGGATTACAGTGATCCACCACTCCCTAGCAAAACCAAACATACTTGATAGTAATATTGCTCACTGTTGCCCCTAGTGGACGATTTTGAATGCATTTCCCGATGTCCTCAGGACATGGAAAATGGTCCAATTTCAAAGTCACTCTTGAGCGATCTGCCTGCTTATACAGTGAGGCCTCATAAGCACCAGTACATCGTATTAGCAGGTTGGCAAAAGTGTCACAGTTGATTTCCAGAACAGCTTTCTCCCTCTCATCGCTCAGGTTGAATATGAAGCAGTCTGATATTTTAAGCCCGTTAACCTGTTAAATGATTGATTACTGCATTTAAGTCTGTTTCATTTTTAATCACCGCTCCAATGATGTATTTAATGGAGCCAGAGTTGATAAAGACGTGTGTTTAATAAGGGGGCCAGGAAGAGAGGGAGGAGGGAGGGAGGAAGGGAGAGCAGGAAGAGAAGGAGGAGGGAGGGGAGGGTGGTCTCGAAGGCCTGAGGGGCATCCATCCATTGCCACTGCTTTTGAAATGTACTTTGAATGATCAGTCTCTCTTCTCGTCTCGGAATTCACATAGAAATGGTAGAAGCTGTTGTACTATAGATTCTAATGGTTGATGATAGGGAGCAACCGTAATGGCGTCTTCTGTAGTCACTAAATCCACCATGGTTCGTTGAACAAAGCTTATGGGAAAGTGAATGTTATTGGGGGTTATTGGAGAAATGCCGAAATGATGGTCTATGGTAAACACAGGCTTAGGAGATCTTCCACATTTGTTCTAAGAGATTTTTGTGAATTTTGAACATTTTGAAGCATTTCTTTTAAAAAAAACACCATCAAGCACATAAAGTCTTCATTATTCATAAAAGTCATGTTAACTGACTGATATTATCTCATAGAGCAAAGTGTATCATACCTCCTAATCCTTTGTTAACTTCAGACCTTATTTTCAGCATTTATTCTAAAGCCCTATTCTTCCTCATTAATTTCCCCCATAGGAATGGCTAAACAAACCAGAGGTAATTCATTTCTGGTTTTAAGGACAACAAGCTAGCGAGCTCTGTGTCATATGAAGGGCACATACACTGCTCTTGATGTTGCTCTTGTCCTCGCTGTTAGAAATGAAACAATGGATCCATGGTGTTCTCTGTGTGTGTTGGTCTGTGTGTTTAGGATGGATGGATGGATGGATGGATGGATGGATGGATGGATGGATGGATGGATGGATGGACGGATGGACGGATGGACGGATGGACGGATGGATGTATAAATGGATGGATGATAGATGGATGGAAAGATGGATGGATAGATGGATGGAAAGATGGTAGGAAAGGAAGCACATGTCTTCTCCAATACTGTCTGAAATGAAACTAGGAATGGGTCAGTGCTTTGCAAATAATCACGTCTATTTCCATCTGAAAGTAGGAGGTTGTTGACACTGGATGAGGGATAAGAGTATTATTTATTTAAACATCTTCATGGTTAATGAATGACTCGTACGATAAGGTAAAGAGTTCCGTTGACCACATGTGATAAGATCCTCAAGGAAAGCATGCAGATACGTTTTCTCTCTCTTTCACTTGCATACTTGCACACACAAAACACACACACACACACACACACACACACACACACACACACACACACACACACACACACACACACACACACACACACACACACACACACACACACACACACACACACACACACAGCAGTCCTTGGCCGATCAGAGAGGAGAGGAGAGCCTAATGGTGCATTGCAGGTGTGCTTTCAACAATCCATTTGTCAAGAGAGGCATTCAATTAGTGCTGGAAGGCAGAGAATGTGAGGGCCCAAGAGTGGCCTGTTTGTGTGTGTGTTTGCGTGTGTGCGTGTGTTTGCGTGTGTGTGTGTGTGTGTGTGTGTTTGCGTGTGTGTGTGCCTGTGTGTGTTTGTGTGCGTGTTCATGTTCATGTGTGTGAGTGTGTGTATGTGTGTGTCTGAGAGAGTGAGATAGAGAGAGAAAAAGAGACGGAGAAAGAGTAAGATTAAGAAATAGAGAGTTTATAGAGAGTTTAGAGAGAGTTAGAGAGTTTCTCCTGGAAGGGGCTCTCCCCGATGAACAGTTAGCCGTCTGTCCTCGCAACCTAACTGATCTGACACAGTACAAACCAGCCCTAAGCTCTCTGTCTGTATATCTCTCCCTCTCATTCTCCCATGCATGCCCTATCGACCTCCTAGTTTTCTCCCTTCCATACATTTCATTAATTAAACTCAAATATGGTTTATTGGCACATTTGTTCCAAGTGCAACAATAATTCCAAAGCTGTTAGAAACAACAGAAGAGAAAACTGCCTTTATACTTTACATCTACTTGCCACGTCTCTCCTCCCTGTCCGATTCAGCTGAGAAGATTTTAATGAGAGCTAAGAAAGTGCTTTTTTAATAGAGAGAGCGAGAGAGAGAGAGGGAATGAGGATGGAACCAGACATCTCCAAAGAGAGTGTGTGTGCGAGAGGAGAGAATTGGGTTTGGTCAAGCAGAGATGACATTAGGAGTGAACTCCTCAGAGATCTCCTTAAGCCAGACGTCTGAGTGTAGAGGCCAGAGTTTCTGCCTCCATCACGCAACTAGTGCTCTCTCTTCCTCACTCTTTCTATCTCTGTTACCCACTGGGAATATTTTGGGAGGTCGGGGGCATTACAGTTTTTCAGAAGTGATACTGTCAACCGGATGTGAATTCAGTGCATCCAGCTGTGCAAACTGTAGAGTGTAGATCAGCTACTTCTGTCCCCATCCAACTCCTGTGATTCATGCTCTCTGACTCGCATGCCTTTGTAACTGCTTTTCAGAAATCAAATCCTGGGTTCCTCCCATGTTCCCATCTATCCCTTTTCACCCTTGTGTCCTGTTCCTCCTCCTCTGCTCTACTCCTCTACTCAAAGGGTGATGTGTGTGTGTGTGTGTGTGTGTGTGTGTGTGTGTGTGTGTGTGTGTGTGTGTGTGCGTGCGTGCGTGCGTGCGTGCGTGCGTGCGTGCGTGCGTGCGCGGGTGCGTGTGTCTGCTCGATGCGTCGATGACTCACCAGAATGAATAAACAAGCGGAGTGTCGGAACATCGCATCCATGAGTCGTAGAACGAAGCGGGGCGGAGCAGAGGATGACTAGAGAAATGTAAAGGCTACCGTGCTATTCATCTGTAGGCCTGGCATCCCTGTGGCGAGGGACTGGGAGCAGAGCGGGGCCGCGGAGAGAGATGAGTAGATTCCATAATGCAGTCATTGGAAAAGGAACACTTATCTTGACTTTTTTATAAATCACTAACTGCTGCTTCTGAATGCAGAGAGGAGGAGAGGGAAACAAAGAAACAAAAAGCAGCCATAACACAATGAGACTGTGTGATTTTGAAGTTGGCGCTATAGACCAGATGAACCTAAAGGAGATGTTGATTATCTTTGTAATCATTGGCTGAGTCTCTTTGCATCTCCTTCCTATGCAGTCTCACTGTATCATTACTTGTTAGTATCTTTCATTCTTATCACCTCCTCTTCCTCTCTGCATGTACTTTGCGAAGAGGAAGTAACACGAAATGTTTCATTGAGGAAACAAACAACTCTGAATAGTTCGAAAGCAAATTGGGAAAGTAAATAGCTAGTGTTGGTTTTGGCAGTGTACGACGTTGTCTGCTTGGGTCTACACTGAGGAAGTGTGTTTTTTGTGTGATGGTGTGTCTAAAAGTTGACTGTGCCCTAATCTACCTTTATATATATACACACACAAACAACCGCATCACCCCTCAGCCCAAGCCCCCGTCCCCCTGGCCCCCTATACCCTCCCCCGATGTCTCGACCCTTCTGCCACCCCCGTCCCCAGCACACATACACCCTTGGGCTTCCAAATGTTAACCCAATTACAGTGGAATGCAGCCTACATATTCTGTAATGGCAGCACTATGTCACTGTCAGTGGTATTAATCCTATACAAACACAACCAACAAAACACTCCCTTCACTGAGAAAATAATCTCTGCGGCCAAGAGAAAGGCTGTGTGTGTTTGTCTTTGGCAGCAGAGAAGATTGAAAGCTGACATCTTATCTTAGTATTTATTTGAATGTCTAAGGGCTCAGACACACCAAGGATACTGACTGCTGAGAGCATTGGCGAAAATCTGATATCAACTTTGGAGGGGACAATTACATGAAATTTTCTCAAGAGCAATTCCTGAGGGGGACACCAAAAGTAGTGCTGTAACACATAGCCTACATTGTAATATGGTAAATGTATATTGAGGAACCAAAGAAATAAGGTGTTTGCCGTACTCCTAACTACCGGTACCCAAAACTACACAACTAATCACAACAGCAATACCATTGCCTTTAACAAATCTTAGTTCAGTCACCAGTTTAAGTTGAGAGTGGGGGTATCCATGGCATTTTCCAATTATGTTCCTATTTTACAAGTCAAAAAAATTGAGAACCTTTCATAATGGTGCCAAACAAAGACTCAACAAACTTACCTGAGACTCCCTGTCTCTGCCAGTCTGTCCCTGCATATCTGTCCCCAACTCTGCTGTCTGTGTGCCATCTGTTGCCTGCTCTGCCTAATGACATCATTGTGAAACATTTCCATTAGAATTTCATTTATTTCTTATGAACATTTTATCAACTAGTCTTTGAGATATTAGGCTACTAGGGCTCTTACTATGCGTTTTGGTGTATTGAAAAATACTCTGATGTCCGTCTTTTATTTTTCTGCCATTTTTCTACCTGGCTGGCTGGCTACACACACAGTGTGTAGGTTATTTACAGTAGGAGATGGGCTTCTATCATCTTCAATCATTCTATTTGAGCTTCGATCTAAAAGGTAGCTAGCAAATGTGAAACGGATTAAAATGACAAGAGTTGACAGCTGTATGATTTCACCATTTACACAACATATGCTGCAACCTTTTGTAATTTTAATAGTTTGTTTCATATTGGCTGGCTTCCAACAATAGCTGAATTTGCAAAGCTAGCGAGCACCAATTCAGTTTCAGTGGTGTTTGCTATAATCTTTGCTACCCGGGTTAAATAAAGGTGAAATAAAATAAATAAATAAAAGTTCACTTGCGACAATTTAGCTTTTGCAACGAGACCATTAAATATATTTAAGACAATGGTAGAAGAGAGTGTAGTTCTGTTCAGTTTGGATTTCCCTTATCACAGGGACTTTGAAGCACTAATTTACATCATCTGCATGCTGATTCCATCTTTGACGACGCCACATAAATGGAATAGGTACTAGCTAGCTTAATAGTTAATATTTGCGCGCTAGCTCTGCATATTCAGCTAGTGTGTGTGCGCGATTGACTGGATTAACCTCACGTCAGTTACGTAGCAAGCTAAGGAACTGGCAGTAGATCAAACCATTGTGAGGCAAAGGGTGGGGGGGTTGCAATCTTTTGAAACTTAAAAATGCGCTATTAAGTGTCTATAATCAGTGCAATTGCTTTCATTGCGTATTATTAATATTATTTAAATTACATAGTTATGTTTCAGTGATATATTGGGGGGGACAAATCATATTTTTCCCAGGATGGGGGGGTCGAGTCCCCCCCGTCCCCCCCGGGATTTCCGCCCCTGGCCGAGAGGTATTTAGCACCTCTGCCCATTGTCAGCAGTTAACTTTTTGTTGTTCAAATAGCACAGATCCATCACTGATCCAGTAGTCAAAATACTCCAGACCACAAGGTGGCAGTAGCTTGTTTGCCTTGTGCCTGTATTATATAGCTAATGTTAACTAACTAGATAGCAAGCTGTGCTAATATTATTGCTAGCTAGCTATCATTTGTAGTAAGCCCTTGTTGATACTAGCCAGAGGGCCACAACTAGAAAAATAGCATAGGTTGCAACATTATAATTAAATCACAATGGATTCCTTTTGAATGAAGCAGTTGCCTTTAAGCTCCCGAGAGTCAGTGGAGAAGCTAGCAAGCTATGTTGTGCTACTGGCAAATGGCGATGCTAACCGTTAAGCTAACATTAGCTAGCAAGCGAACTGGTATTGGCAGTATGGGATAATGGAGAGTGAATTAAATTATTTCTTCATAATCTTGCTAGACGGCTAGCTTGGTAAAGCATTTAGTGTTGTGTGTATTGTGCTACATTTACAACCCCATTCATTTCATATGAAGTGTGTGTGTGTGACTGCCTGGCTCAGTTAGCAAGCTAATGCTACTGAGCAGGTGTGCATTATCACACGTAACAAAATAAATCATTCTTCAAGCACAAAATGATGTATTATGCAGCTTTATTATTTTTGTTAGAACAATTCTGATGAAAGGGATGTTGATTACACTGGAAAAAGCTCCCTCTTTTTTCCTTATTCTCGTCACTCCTGTCAGGTCGACCACATGGAAATTCTTGCTCTCTGATTGGCTCAAAGTCACGTTGTCGGCCACTGCAGAGTATTACAATTCTACAAGTAGAAATGGCAGGTTTGTTGGTACCAGATCGGTACACAGCAGGGACGTCTTTTGTTCTAGCAAGAGAAGGAACAGCCTCCTACTGTGATAAATACAGTACCTATCGGCAGTCAGATTCCTTGGTGTGTCTGACCTCTAAGTGGTGGGAGGTCAGGGCTGGAGCTGAAGCCAGACCAGGCCGAGCTGTACTTTACTGGGCATATGACTGTTAAAGATCAACTTGACTTCAATGTAAGCCAGATAGTGAAATGTATTGTAGTGAAATACATTCCTCAAGGTTTAGATGATGGAAACCCCTCTACACAAATGTGTGCCCGCACGCATGCATGCACACACACACACACACACACACACACACACACACACACACACACACACACACACACACACACACACACCAACTCTGTGATTTGACTGGCCTGTGTAAGTGTTTAGTGTTGGGGAGCTGATTATAAATAATAGAGTCCTGTGGACCGGTGGTCTCTGATTGGATGGGGCTGTCAGTTTGAGACAGAGACAGCTTATGTCACAATAGCGGTGCGGGGAGGGGGGAGACAGGGGGGCGAGGAGGGGTGCGGCGGAGCCCAGTCAGGAGGGAAGAGCGTGATGGATAACACCCCTCTCTGGGTTATAAGGAATGAGTGATCTCCACACATCCATCACCCTGTGAAAGAGAGAGAGAAAAAAAACAAGCCGCCAAACGACAGATACATTTCTGGCTGTGGCTGGGTCATCCTCTAACTGGCCTGCATAGACTGCCTCCTCCTGCTGGACTAAATCTTAAGCAGACCTTATTTTCCTGATTGCCTTTCTGACAAGATAAAGAGCCAAGGCCCGAAGGGGACGTTCTAATCTGTCTCTCACAGCGCAGACGGGAGGGTCAGAGACTTAAATCTGGAACAATACACAGCCCGGCACCGCTATTCTAACATGCTGATCCATCTTTAACATTAGGGAGTCTCCAGTCCACCAGAAAGACACACATGTAAACACACACACACACACACACACATACACACACACACACACACACACGCACACACGCACACACACACAGACTTAGCTAGTTGACTGTACACTGAATGGACACAAGCACAGCACTCAAGCGTGGGGGCTCATGCATCCATACAGAACAAAGGTCAACAGACAGATCCTCAAAGAACTCTGACTCACCTAATAGAGTGAGAATCAAACTCCAGGTCCAAATCCCATTCCACTGCAGCACCAGTCTGCTAACTGACCGTTTGGCTAAGCTCTGAGATTTCCCCCCCTCACCTTTCCTAAACTATACTACATCTGCTTACATAAACCACTCCTACATATACCCATATATCCTCACAGTGTATCTGCGTATGAATTTAGAACAACCTTGTTTTCCCTCTGCCCCTACTATGTTTTCTGTTGATAATTTGAGGTGTTGGTGGTGCGGAGGTGGATATGGGTTTAGCTAAAGTATATTTCCCCGTTCTTGCTATTCAGTGAGGATTTGACAGGGAGGAAGCTTCATGACATAACCAGGGCTTGGCACAAAGGCAGAAACAGTAGGGGAGGATAGGGAGGTGATGGGGATGTGTGTGGATTGTCTGTGATACAATACAGGACTGGCATGGGGGGGGGGCTCATCCCTGCACTAGTTATAGTGACAGGAGAACAGAGAATAGGGACAGAGAGGAACACACCAGTGAATAAGCTCAAATTTCTTTGATTTCTGCCCTTTTCTTCCCATAATGAGCTTTTTTAATGGCTTCTCTGGCTGGCGAAGGAGAGGAGAAACTCTCTCCCTGAGCTGTGTGTGACTGTGTGTCTGTGTGTGTGTCTGTTTGTGTGTGTGTGCGTGCGTGCGTGTGATTGAGTTATTTGGTGATTGGGTGTGTGTTTGGGGGTGCAGGCAAGTCTGGGTAGAGCAGAGAAGCAGAGGAGTTTGTAACATGGCTCTAATGCTAAGTAATGATGGTTAATGGGAGTAATGCTGTAAATAATCATATTGTATTGAGGCAGAGCCCAGAGGTGCAGGTGGAAGCTGTGCAGGTGTACACTCAATTAGTGAGATAAAACAGAAACAAACAAGTGAACAATAAACATCCGCTTGTCTTTTACCATGGCAGAAGACTTGGCAGTGTGATGGGTTAGGTAAAAAGAATGTTTACATTTGGTCTATAGCCCAGAGAAATACGGTGAATATTCGATTTGATTTGAATAACACATTCATAAATGGGAAAAAAGACTGTCCAAAAATATATGACAAGAAACATGGTTTTGAAATGTCTGTATTATATCTAGGAGATATAAGAAAGCTCAATATATATATATATATACTACCATTCAAAAGTTTGGAATCACTTAGAAATGTCCTTGTTTTTGAAAGAAGAGCACATTTTCTGTACATTAAAATAACATCAAATTGATCAGAAAGGCCAGCATCCAAGAGTCGCCTCTTCACTGTTGACGTTGAGACTGGTGTTTTACGGGTACTATTTACTGAAGCTGCCAGTTGAGGACTTGTGAGGTGTCTATTTCTCAAACTAGACACTCTAATGTACTTGTCCTCTTGCTCAGTTGTGCACCGGGGCCTCCCACTCCTCTTTCTATTCTGGTTAGAGGTAGTTTGCGCTGTTCTGTGAATGGAGTAGTACACAGCGTTGTATGAGATCTTCAGTTTCTTGGCAATTTCTCGCATGGAATAACCTTCATTTCTCAGAACAAGAATAGACTGATGAAAGTGCTTTGTTTGTAGCCATTTTTAGCCTTTAATCGAACCCACAAATGCTGATGCTCCAGATACTCAACTAGTCTAAAGAAGGCCAGTTTAATTGCTTCTTTAATCAGCACAACAGTTTTCAGCTGTGCTAACATAATTACAAAAGGGTTTTCTAATGATCAATTAGCCTTTTAAAATGATGAACTTGGATTAGCTAACACAACGTTCCATTGGAACACAGGAGTGATGGTTGCTGATAAAAGGCCTCTGTACGCCTATGTAGATATTCCATAAAACATCTGCCCTTTCAGCTACAATAGTCATTTACAACATTAAAAATGTCTACAATTTGATGTTATTTTAATTAAGGATCCGCCCTTTTTTTCAGTTTTCACCTAAAATGACATACCCAAATCTAACTGCCTGTAGCTCAGGACTTGAAGCAAGGATTTGCATATTCTTGATACCATTTGAAAGGAACCACTTTGCAGTTTGTGCAAATGTGAAACTAATGTTGGATAATATACCACACTAGATCTGGTTAAAGAAAATACAATAGAAAAATAACAGTTTTTTTGTATTTTTCTTTCCATCTTTGAAATGCAAGAGAAAGGCCATATTGTATTATTCCAGCCAAGGCGCAATTTAGATTTTGGCCAATAGATGGCAGCAGTGTTTGTGCAAAGTTTTAGACTGCTCCAATGAACCATTGTATTACCTGTTCCAAATTTTGTATCAAGACTGCCCAAATGTGCCTAATTGGTTTATTAATAACTTTTCAAATTCATAACTGTGCCTTCTCATCAAACAATAGCATGGCATTATTTCACTGTAATAGCTACTGTAAATTGGACAGTGCAGTTAGATTAACAATAATTTAAGCTTTCTGCCAGTATCAGATATGTCTATGTCCTGGGAAATGTTCTTGTACTTACAACCTCATGCTAATCGCATTAGCCTACGTTAGCACAACCGTCCCATGGGGTTCCCACTGATCCTGAAGAAGATTTAATGGACGAAAAAGTTGCTTTTTTTTCAAAAACAAGGACATTTCTAAGTGACCTCAAACTTTTGAATATATATTGTGTATATATAGTGTATATATATATTATTATTAGAAGTATTATATATTTTTTGCACATATCTAACTACTTTTTTGGTAGGCATAAAACTACCTTCATACTTCCAATATTTTTTTTTATCCGGTACTGGTTACCTTCAGTCTAGTCCCGTGACACTTTGTAGCACAAACAGAAGTTGGCACATTGATGGCACTGATTTCAAATGAGTCCCTTGACACTTGTGTCGGTCGTAGAGCAAAAACGGAGACCACCATTGTGTTCGTGAGAGTCTCCCCTTTCCATGGAGTGTAGGTCAAACCGTTTGGACTAGAGGTCGACCGATTATGACTTTTCAACGCTGATACCGATTATTGGAGGACCAAAAAAGGCCATACCGATTAATCGGCCAATTAAAAAATATATATATTTATTTATTTGTAATAATGACAATTACAACAATACTAAATGAACACTTATTTTAACTTAATATAAAACATCAATAAAATCCTTTTAGCCTCAAATAAATAATGAAACATGTTCAATTTGGTTTAAATAACGCAAAAACAAAGTGTTGGAGAAGAAAGTAAAAGTGCAATATGTGCCATGTAAAAAGCTAACGTTTAAGTTCCTTGCTCAGGACATGAGAACATATGAAAGCTGGTGGTTCCTTTTAACATGAGTCTTCAATATTCCCAGGTAAGAAGTTTTAGGTTGTAGTTATTATAGGAATTATAGGACTATTTCTCTCTATACCATTTGTATTTCATATACCTTTGACTATTGGATGTTCTTATAGGCACTTTAGTATTGTCAGTGTAACAGTATAGCTTCCGTCCCTCTCCTCGCCCCTACCTGGGCTCGAACCAGGAACACATCGACAACAGCCACCCTCGAAGCATCGTTATCCATCGCTCCACAAAAGCTGCAGCCCTTGCAGAGCAAGGGAAACAACTACTTCAAGGTCTCAGAGCGAGTGATGTCACCAATTGAAACGCTATTAGCGCGCACCGCGCTAACTAGCTAGCCATTTCACATCGGTTACACCAGCCTAATCTCGGAATTCATAAACAGCTCAATGCTTGAAGCACAGCGAAGAGCTGCTGGCAAACGCACGAAAGTGCTGTTTGAATGAATGCTTACGAGCCTGCTGCTGCCTACCACCGCTCAGTCAGACTGCTCTATCAAATATAAAATCATAGACTTAATTATAACATAATAACACACAGAAATACAAGCATTAGGTCATTAATATGGTCAATTCCGGAAACTATCATTTCAAAAACAAAATGTTTATTCTTTCAGTGAAATATGGAACCGTTCCGTATTTTATCTAACGAGTGGCATCCATAACTCTAAATATTCCTGTTACATTGCACAACCTTCAATGTTATGTCATAATTACGTAAAATTCTGGCAAATTAGTTTGCAACAAGCCAGGCGGTCCAAACTGTTGCATATACCCTGACTCTGCGTGCAATGAACGCAAGAGAAGTGACACAATTTCCCTAGTTTAATATTGCCTGCTAACCTGGATTTCTTTTAACTACATATTCAGGTTTAAAAATATATACTTCTGTGTACTGATTTTAAGAAAGGCATTGATGGTTATGGTTAGGTACATTCGTGCAACGATTGGACTTTTTTTGCAAATGCGCTTTTGTTAAATCATCCCCCGTTTGGCGAAGTTGGCTGTCTTTGTTAGGAAGAAATAGTCTTCAAACAGTTTGCAACGAGCCAGGCGGCCCAAACTGCTGCATATACCCTGACTTACAAATTGGTGCATTCACCTATAATATCCAGTAGAACAACCACTTTACAATAGTGCATCTAAATCTTTTAAAGGGGGGGGGGGTTAGAAGGATTACTTTATCCTATCCCAGGTATTCCTTAAAGAGGTGGGGTTTCAGGTGTCTCCGGAAGGTGGTGATTGACTCCGCTGACCTGGCATCATGAGGGAGCTTGTTCCACCATTGGGGTGCCAGAGCAGCGAACAGTTTTGACTGGGCTGAGCGGGAACTGTGCTTCCTCAGAGGTAGGGAGGCGAGCAGGCCAGAGGTGGATGAATGCAGTGCCCTTGTTTGGGTGTAGGGCCTGATCAGAGCCTGAAGGTACGGAGGTGCCGTTCCCCTCACAGCTCCGTAGGCAAGCACCATGGTCTTGTAGCGGATGCGAGCTTCAACTGGAAGCCAGTGGAGAGAGCGGAGGAGCGGGGTGACGTGAGAGAACTTGGGAAGGTTGAACACCAGACGGGCTGCGGCGTTCTGGATGAGTTGTAGGGGTTTGATGGCACAGGCAGGGAGCCCAGCCAACAGCGAGGTGCAGTAATCCAGACGGGAGATGACAAGTGCCTGGATTAGGACCTGCGCCGCTTCCTGTGTGAGGCAGGGTCGTACTCTGCGAATGTTGTAGAGCATGAACCTACAGGATCGGGTCACCGCCTTGATGTTAGTGGAGAACGAACCATGTGTAGTTAACTAGTGATTATGTTAAGATTGATTGTTTTTTATATGATACGTTTAATGATAGCTAGCACCTTTTCTTGGCTCCTTGCTGCACTCACATAACAGGTAGTCAGCCTGCCACGCAGTCTCCTCATGGAGTGCAATGTAACCGGCCATGATCGGTGTCCAAAAATGCCGATTACCGATTGTTATGGAAACTTGAAATCGGCCCTAATTAATCGGCCATTCCGATTAATCGGTCGACCTCTATTTTGGACGCTACAGACATTTTCATGAGGAGACCAATTTTCGGGATGTGTCATGGTCTGACAAACGTTGCTCTAGCTCTGCCACCTTTCACCGCAGATGCAGAAGTGCAACATATTGTAGACAGATGTGGTCGATTTAGACTCAACTAATGCAAAAAAACACAAGTTAGTAAGACCGGTCTGGATCATCAAGCCAGGCCTTGCCATCCCCAGCTTCTCTGCAGACTTCATGGGTAGATACAGTGCCTTGCAAAAGTATTCATCCACCTTGGCGTTTTTTCTATTTTGTTGCATTACAACCTTTCATTTAAATATATTTTAATTTGGATTTCATGTAATGGACATAAACAACATAGTCCAAATTGGTGAAGTGAAATGAAAAAAATTATGTTTCAAAAAATTAAAACAATTTAAAACGGAATAGTGGTGCGTGCATATGTATTCACCCCCTTTTCTATGAAGCCCCAAATAAGATCTGGTGCAAACAAATATCTTCAGAAGTGACATAATTAGTTAAATAAAGTCCACCTGTGTGCAATCTAAGTGTCACAAGATCTGTCACATTATCTCGGTATATATACACCTGTTCTGAAATTCCCCTGAAAGGAGTCTGCAGCACCACTAAGCAAGGGGCACCACCAAGCAAGCGGCACCATCAAGACCAAGGAGCTCTCCAAACAGGTCAGCGACAAAGTTGTGGAGAAGTACAGATCAGGGTTGGGTTATAAAAAAATATCCCACACTTTGAATATCCCATGGAGCACTATTAAATCCATAATTAAAAAATGTAAAGAATATGGCACCACAACAAACCTGCCAGGAGAGGGCCACCCACCAAAACTCACAGACCAGGCAAGGAGGACATTGTTTTTCATCGGCAGGGACTGGGAAACTGGTCAGAACTGAAGGAATGATGATGGATCTAAATACAGGGATATTCTTGAGGGGAACCTGTTTCAGTCTTCCAGAGATTTGAGACTGGGACAGAGGTTCACCTTCCAGCAGGACAATGACCCTAAGCATAAAGCTAAAGCAACACTCGAGTGGTTTAAGGGGAAAGATTTAAATGTCTTGGAATGGCCTAGTCAAAGCCCAGACCTCAATCCAATTGAGAATCTGTGGTATGACCAGCGGAACCCATCCAACTTGAAGGAGCTGGAGCAGTTTTGCCTTGAAGAATGGGAAAAAATCCCAGTGGCTAGATGTGCCAAGCTTATAGATACATACCCCAAGAGACTTATAGCTGTATTTGCTGCAAAAAGTGGCATTATAAAGTATTGACTTTTGGGGGGTGAATAGTTATGCACACTCAAGTTGTCTTTTTTTTGCCATATTTCTTGTTTGTTTCACAATAAAAAATAATTTGCATCTTCAAACTGGTAGGCATGTTGTATAAATCAAATGATACTAACCCCCCAAATATCAATTTAATTCCAGGTTGTAAGACAACAAAATAGGAAAAATGCCAAGGGGTGAATATTTTCGCAAGCCACTTTATTCCTCAAACAAAATGTAACACCCACCTAGGTGAAGCCGGCGTTGGCTAGATTTAGCTAGGGCCCTAGAGGCTCAATAGAAATTAACTATTGGGATTGTCCAACCTTAGAGTAAGCGATCCACTCAAAACTAAAGCAATGATATCCAAGCCTTAGCGATCTCCAGTTTCAAATATAAACAAAAGCTAGATTGCTAGCTAGCCTCTTGGCTATCTTGACAAAACTAACTGACTTGCTGGTCTTATGACAACGCTGAATTGATATATAAATAATCTTAACTTACTAAACTAACAAAATAAAAAGTAGATTTTTAAAGAATGCTATCAAAAAACACATAAAAGCAATAAAATATTTACACACTGACAGGAGTTCTCTGCCTAGGCGACCTCACGGCTCCAGGGCAACCACAAACTCATCACTGAGCCGTTAACTGGCCGTTAAAACACACACAAACAATCCTTGATAAAAACAGCAAGTAGTGGCCTACAGCTAAAGACATTTAGACAACCTATGCACGCAACACGTTTTGACTCAGTCTTCCTCAGGCATCTCCGGTCAGACCCATCAGTCAATGACCTTATCAATTGATGACAACCATCCATTTCATGCAGTGTTAACTTCAACCACAAAACACACATGGTCATTCTTCTGCTTTCACACTGCGATGATGGATGTCTTCTGCTGTTGCTGATCTCTCTCCATCTTTATCTCATGTTGTTGTATTTTCTTGTGGATGTGCTGCCATCAACACAGGCTGAAGCCGAAATGACACCTTATTCCGTATATGTGCAGTACTTTTGACCAGAGCCCAATAAGTTCCCATTTTAGCCACAGCCCAGGTTATGGTGTTCTATGGGAAGTTTCCTGGTGCTGTTATAAATAGTCCCTCTTAGTGAGCTGAATTGATTAATTACATGTTAAGCCCCATCGAGTGGTTGTTTGAGAGGCTAGAAGAGACCTTAGAATTCCACTGCTGTCACGCACACAGGCAGGCACGAACACACACACACACACTAATAAACACACAAGCACAGTAACAAACACACCAATGTGCGCACACACACCAACAACAGCACAAACACACACTAACGCATGCACAACACTAGCGAACACGCACTCACACACACACACACACTCACAAAGGAAACTAACGAACGCACAAGCAGACGCACACCCATCACAAACAGAGACACACCCATCACAAACAGACGCACACCCATCACATTCCAGATGCGTGGTGACTGTAGAGCGATGAGGTTTCTGAGTGGCAGAATAAAAGACAACACCTGCCTCAATTAGTGAGAGGAGAAAGAGAGAGAGCGGAGAGAGGGAAAGATGGCGAGAGGGTTGGTGAAGAGAGAGAGTGGGTGGAAAAAGAGTAGAACAGGGAGAGAGAGTGAAAAAGATGTTCCAAGAGAGAGAAGCATCAGAGGGAAAGGAGAAAGAGAGAGGGATAGGGATAGGAGGAATAGAATGGCTATCTGTAAGAGTGATGTGTTTGTTGTGGTTTCAGCTTCAGTCCTTCTTGGACGAACACCTACCCATTTACTGTATGGATGTTTCTTCAACCAGTCATATCATCTCACAAGACATTATAAAATGCGGCTTTAAAATAGCTATGGCTAGCTACTCTGTTAGCAGAATGGTACAGTCCGCTTGTTCTGTTTGATGCTATAGTGAGTGTAATGTTTGGCAGTGGGCTGCAGTAGCTCCTCCACAGCTCCAGAGTATGACAGAGAGGACATTAAACACAACATGGACACACACACAGAGAGAGAGAGAGAGAGAGAGAGAGAGAGAGAGAGAGAGAGAGAACGTCAGTTAGTGAAGGAGATAGAGAGATACTAAGAGGGATCTTCTGTCAGGAAGCCTTTCTCTTGTATTCCTGTGTGTGTGTGCGTGCGTGCCTGTGTGTGTGTGTGTGTGACCTGCTTTATGTGTCAGTTTGGTAAATGCGTTTGTCTGTTCCAGATGAGGGGAGAGAGGAGAGATAAGAAGCCCAGCTCAAGCACTCAGGTCTGGGGTAGAGGGACAGAGCCTCTCCTGTTCTCACATGTCCTCCATACACCAGCTGGCAGCCGGGATAGGGTATTAAGCAGGGGTATTGACTTACAACCTCTCTCTCTCTCTCGCTCTCTTGCTCTCTTGCTTTCTCACCCTCTTGCCCTCTTGCTCTCTCTCTCTCTCTCTCTCTCTCTCTCTCTCTCTCTCTCTCTCTCTTTTCCTGACCCCCCCTCTCTCATTGAACACAAACACACCGGAGAGCTCTGGTCCCAAGCCTAATTCATAGAGGGCGAAATGCATTTTCCTAATTAAGATGTATTACCCCTCTCACACAACTAAAACATGCCATGACATGCTCTGCTTCTGAGCTGATCAGCCCTGTCTGGGGAACTAGTCTCATCACTGACACACAGCCCATGATCAGGCCTAGCTCAAATGGAACCATTAGGCTGGTTTATCTTCTATTACCGTTTCATATTCAAAGCGAGAAAACATCAGCTCTTTGCTAATAACAGAATGGCTGCTCATTGGCGCAGGCAATTAGAGAGTGGATCTACTACGATGAGAATAATATGTACAGGGATTACTTCATAACAAGACATTGGGGATAATCCAGGAGCGTTTCACTTTAGCATGAAAGCAATTCATTACCACGAGTTCTATTGCTCTAATTATCGTGACAAAATCTTTTCACCAACATCCTTCTCCTCCCTCTCCTCCTCCATTCTCCGTTGCCCTCCTCCTCCATGTCATCATCATCATTTTGATCACCATGATCATCATCATCACCACTACTTCCTCATATGATATGATCATCATCCCCGTGATCCTGATCTTCACATGCTGGGTGCCATTTCCTCTCCTCACCGATCGAAATGTCACTAATGTTCCAGCTTTGTTCCTGCCTAATGGACACAGACGTCAATTCTAAGGCTATTCCGTGTTGGTTCAACATCATTTCATGGAAATGACATGGAAACAACGTTGATTCAACTAGTGTGTGCCCAGCGGTTCCCTAGTTTCCTACAGTGCAGAGGAGAGATACGTGGACCAACGCTCAGACATAGAGGCTTCTTTGTCATCGGCTCTGATGATGTGCGAGCCGAGGCTCAGGCTGTCTCCCTCTACCTCTCCCTCTCGCTTGGCTTCTGGTAGTTAATGAATAGCAGCAGTGCCGGATAACATATTGTGTTGCATTAAAATCATGACGGATCAATTATGCCATCATCGGGAATTGTTCAGCTCAAAGGAGAGGGAATAACACCCAGGGGACCTCATATCACATGGTCTGCATTCAGCTTCGGCAGCCAACACCTGTTTGGTGAAGGACTGGGGTCGAGTGTGTGTGTGTGTGTGTGTGTGTGTGTGTGAGTGTGTGTGTGTGTGTGTGCGTGTGCGTGCGTGCGTGCATGGGTGCGTGCGTGCGTGCGTACGTGTGTGTGTGTGTGTCTTCATGTTCATAACTGTACTTCAACCTACTGCCATTGGAAGAAAGTAGCAAAATCATGTAAACTGAAAAAGGTACAGTACATGAACATGTTAACACAACCAGATGTTGGAGACTTCCAGACTGACTAACTGCATGTCAGAGTCTGAGGAGAAGAGGGACAACCTCCCAAGGGCTGCCTTCTCAAGGCACCCAGAAAACTTAATCAAGGGTGACTTGACATTGCTTGGAGGGTGTGTGCAACTGTGTGTGTGTTTGTGTGCGTGTGTGCGTGTGTGTGTGTGTGTGCGTGTGTGTGTGCACGTGTGTGTTTGTGCGCACGTGTGTGTGTGCACGTGTGTGTGTGTGTGTGTGTGTGTGTGTGTGTGTGTGTGTGTGTGTGTGTGTGTGTGTGTGTGTGTGTGTGTGTGTGTGTATGCATGCACCCACACAAGAAAATGCGAAGAGCAGCAAGAAGGTTAAGATGAGTTTGGGGGAGAAAGAAGAAGGGGGAAGATGGAAGGAGGAGTGGAGGGACGAGGAGGTCTGAGTGTGGGCTTACAGAGTCGAAAATAATGGGATGCAATGACAGTCGTGGTGGATTTTGATGGTAGGTATGGTAACTTGCACAACAGAGAACAAACAGGAGAGAGAGAGAGAGAGAGAGAGAGAGACACACTGTTACCACACTGAGCATAGCCAATAAAATGACATTTGACATTTTTATATTCTTTTAAAATTTGTGTTTACTGTTAGTTTCTGATTGTTTATTTCCCTTGTTTATTTCACTTTTGTTTATTGTCTATTTCACTTGCTTTGGCAATGTAAACATATGTTTTCTATGCCAATAAAGCCCTTTGAATTGAGAGAGAGAGAGAGAGAGAGAGAGAGATGGAGAGAAAGATGGAGAGAAAGAGAGGGCAAGATTGATATACACACTGTACTGAACTACTGAGAGACAGATTACATTTCAGTTTCTCCACTCTTCCTCTCATTCATTAAAAAGCACGATCAGACAAAAAAAAAACACTTGAATCGGAGCAATGGAAATCTATGCCTCTCTAACTCTGGCAACATCATTGCTTAATATAACAGTCAAACACAGGATCAAACCAATTAGTATTAATTATAGAAAATCACTGCAACTACAATAAAGTATATTTTGTTGAAGTTCTTGGAAATGCATTTCACTTTTGTCAATAACACGTACAATCAGGAAAGACATGTACGAATATGGGACCTTGAAATAGCCCCCTTTCTCTCTCTCTCTCTCCCTCTCTCTCTCTCTCTCTCTCTCCCTGTATCTCTCCCCCTTTCTTTCTGTCTCTATTTATTTATTTCTCTCTCTTTCTTTATTTCTCTCTCCCTCTCTCTCTCTCTCCCTGTATCTATCCCCCCTTTCTTTCTGTCTCTATCGCTCAATTGAATTCAAAGGGCTTTATTGGCATGGGAAAGATATGTTTACATTGCCAAAGCAAGTGAAATAGATAATAAACAAAAGTGAAATTATTTAAACAACCCTTTCTCTCGCTCTCTCCCTCTCCCTCTCTCTCTGTCTGGGTGGGTGACGTCAGTGTGTGATTAACATTGGCCTAATTCAGTGGGTATATTCACAGTACTTATGGGAGGCTGGCTGGACAGAGGTAGTGACTCAGGAGAGAGAGGTAGAGACAAAGGTAGAGCTCAGTCCCTGTTTAATAAAGCCTACAGCTACTGAAGCCCACTAAGAGGAGAGAGGTCAGCGCCATCCCATGTCATACACTTCTCCAAAGAAAGGAGGGATTTTCTCCACCATGTGTGTTGGTGTGTGAGGGAGGTTGACTGTGTCTGTGTCCAAATAACTTTTTAAGACTGATCTCTCTAACAGCTAGAGATTAACAGGTTATTTCTCTCTCTCGCGCTCTCTCGCGCTCGCTCTCATAAACACATATTCACACACACACAGACCCCCCCCCACCCCACCCCACCACACACACACACTTGCAACACACACACACGTTGGGTGGACACCTCTATGGCCCCGTGACGGATGACTGTTCCATATCCCCCTTTTAATTATACACATTGATTCCCCCGGTGGCCGTTCCCTTGTTTACTCCCGGTCCAATAATGCATTTGTGTCCCTCGCTGCATTGATTCATGGATCTTAATCTTAATCTGCTCCGGCCCGCGCGGCCACATCCATCTGAGTAATGCAACTGTGGAATAAATCAGCCGTCATACGGGCCAGTCGGATGGGTTGGCCCTGCCAGCTGGCTCACACTCACAAACCTTTTGCAATTAGCTGCCTACAAGAAATGGACTGACTCCTCACTCTGCCTCAGTGTTTGGGTCACACTGTCTTTGTTTCAGGATGAACAGCGGGAGAAAAGTTACATCGGTATGCGGTTGTTTCTCTTTATTAACCTTGGAGCAGAGGGTGGGATCCTCCCCCTCATCCACTAATACTGGAGTAATCCAACAGAGTTGTGTTTAAAGAGTTTTCTTTGCCTCTCTGGCTTCTTACTAATGACAGTCATGCAGTTTGTTGTTGTCACAGAGACGAACTGTCAACATTAGACTTTCTTCTGAAACGATAAGCTTGGGGATTTGTCAAAGTCAAACGCAAAGAACAAGAGAAAAGTGAAAACGAAGAGGAAGAGAAGAGAGAAAGGAGGGGAAAGGGGCGAGAGGAAGCAGTGCCTTTATAGAGGGATCCTCCTCTGGGTTAAAGACGAGTAAGACCCAGCGAGCCGATCCCCGAGCGGAACATCTAATTAGTGTGTTCAGAGACACCTGATCTCACCACACGGGGGAATCCGTTCGGCTCTCCATATCTCGCGCATACCAGCCTCTGAATAATTGGCTTTTTCTCCTCATTCTTCTCGTTCGTTCTCTCTTTCCACCTCTCATCCTCTCTCCTTCTCTCCCTGCTCTGTTCGCTCGTGTTTGAGTGTGGCTAACACCTCCCAAAAAGTAGGCCGCACCAGAACACGCTCCAGATGAATTCCCCGATCCCTTAACCCCCAACACAATTCAATTCCTTCAGGGCGTCCGCACAGAGACCTGTAGCACGTCACCCCAATACCCTCATCAGACACACACTGTCTCCGCCTCCCTCCCTTTCTCTCTCTCTCTCTCTCTCTCTCTCTCTCTCTCTCTCTCTCTGTTTTATTCTCTTTTCTCTCTCTCAAATATTCAGGAACTCTCTCTGCTTTTTCCAAAGCAAGTTTCCTCCTACATGTATCATTGTTCTTTCAAACTGTTTTTAGAGTCTATAGTGTTGTCCATTTGTCCTGCTCTCCAGAGAGGGCAGAATAGGAGAGAGGAAAACAGAGTGAGAAGAAAAGCGAGAGAGTATTAGATTAAAGTGGAGTTGGAGTTCAACAAGGTTGCTTGGATCACATGGTCTGTAAAATTAGGTCACGAGTGTATGTTTATGTCTGTAACATGTTTCTGTAACATCCTTCAACATAGCCAACTCATCCCTCTAACATCTATCTTTAAACAAACCCTCTCTCGTTTAACATCTTCTCTCGTTCCTGCCATCTGTTGTTCACTGGGCCTGGGGTGTGTGTCTACCCTGTGCCTGTGCCTGTGCCTGTGCGTGTGTGTGCGTGCGTGCGTGCGTGCGTGCGTGCGTGTGTGCTCCATGCCTACAGGCCTGTTAGACTATGTCTGCCTCTCTCTGAGGGCCTCTGTACTCCAGCAGATATATGCTGAGCCTCTGGACCAGCCGATCAAACAGACCAATGATAGATCTTACAGCCACTGAACACACACAGAGAAACATTTGAGAAAACCGAGGAAGCATTTTTAAATTGGTGGCATTTTTGATGTTTCAGAGAATTACCTTTTATTAATGTGGTTCCTGGATTACTTTACACAGAGAAGCCATAGGTTTCCAATTATAATTCACAGTTTGGAATATGGCGTTTCCTCAAAATGTCCTCAGTGTGAGGAGGTGACTGGGTAAAATAATGACAGTCTTAGGAGAGGGTAAAGACAGTGTGTAAACAGAGGCATGTGGGTGACATACACTTGTGGAGCTTTCCTCATCCATTATTTCAAGAAGGTAAACTAGGGCGGGAAGAAAGAAACAAAGGCAAACGTGTTCATTTGGACCTGGCTTACACTCGTATGAGGGAAGGCAATTCATTTGGTGTTACTTGCTTTGTTTCCTCTAGAAAATGAACTCTCTCGCAGAACAATCATCTCACATACATAAGGGACATGTGTGGGAAAGGAGGAAGGAGGGGGGGGGGTGTTGTATTCCCCAGAAATTTTTTTCTCTCCAACTCACTAAGCAAGAATAATGAATTCTTGTTAGTCCCAGGGAGGGGATACCAATATCTTCTCCCAGTTTCTGCTTCTCATCATTACATTCAGCATGATTTGTCAATTACCTCCATATTAAGTGCCTTACTTTACCTACCCCCTTCCTTCTCCACCAACCATAATGGCATTGTATTTTACTAATTCATGTTGAGGGATTTGTGTGGTTATTTGATGAGTTGTTTTATTAATTGGGAAAAAATACATTCTGCTTGATTAGTCAATGATTAACAGCCCCTTTAAAACCCAGACCCCTCGCTCTAAAAACATTATATTTAAGATATCTTCATGTTAGTAGTAATACTGTTAATACTGTTAATAACTTTAATAATGTTAATACTGTTAATAATGTTAAAAATGTTAATACTGTTATACTGTTAATAATTTTTATGTTGTTAATAATGTTTATACTGCTGATAATATTAATAACGTTAATAACGTTAAAACTGTTAATAATGTTTATACTGTTAATAATGTTAATACTGTTAATAATGTTAAAAATGTTAATACTGTTATACTGTTAATAATTTTTATGTTGTTAATAATGTTTATACTGCTGATAATATCAATAACGTTAAAACTGTTAATAATGTTTATACTGTTAATAATGTTTACACTGTTAATAATGTTAATACTGTTAATACGGTTAATAACGTTAACTGTTAATACTGTTAATACTGTTAATAACTTTAATAATGTTAATACTGTTAATACTGTTAATAATGTTTATACTATTTATAATGTTAATACTGTTAACACTGTTAATAATGTTAATACGGTTAATAACGTTAATACTGTTAATACTGTTAATACTGGCAATTATGTTAATACAGTTAATAACGTTAAAACTGTTTATACTGTTAATACTGTTAATACGGTTAATAACGTTAATACTGTTAATACTGTTAATACTGTTAATAACGTTAATAATGTTAATACTGTTAGTAATGTTAATAATATTAGTACTGTTGATATGGTTAATAATGTTAATACAGTTAATAACGTTAATAATGTTAATACTGTTGATACTGTTGATACTGTTGATAATGTTAATTCTGTTAATAATGTCAATACTGTCAATACTGTCAATACTGTTGGTACTGTTGATAACGTTAATACTGTTAATACTGTTAATAATGTCAATACTGTCAATACTGTCAATACTGTCGATATTGTTGATAATGTTGATCATGTTAATACTGTTAATAATGTCAATACCGTCAATATCATCAATACTGTCGATACTGTTGATAATGTTGACAATGTTGAAAATGTTGATACTCTTAATACTTTTAATAATGTTAATAATGTTAATAATGTTAATACTGTTAACAGTATTAACAGTATTAAGAGTATTAACATTATCAACATTATCAACATTATCGACAGTATTGACAGTATTGACAGTATTGGCAGTATTGACAGTATTGACAGTATTGACCATATTAACCGTATTAACATTATCAACATTATCAACATTATTAACAGTACTAACATACTGTTTATATTGTTAATAATGTTGATAATGTTGATAATGTTAATACGGTTAATATGGTTAATATTGTCAATACTGTTAATACTGTCAATACTGTCAATACTGTCGATAATGTTGATAATGTTAATACTCTTAATAGTGTTAATAATGTCGATAATGTCAATAATATTAATATGGATATTACTGTTAATACTGTTAATATCGTTAATACTGTTAACAATGTTAATACTGTTAATATTGTTAATAATGTTGATAATGTTAATACAGTTAATATGGTTAATACTGTTAATACTGTTAAAAATGTTAATACTGTTAATAATGTTAATACTGTTAATAATGTTGATAATGTTAATACGGTTAATATTGTTAATACTGTTAATAATGTTAATACCGTTAATAATGTTAATACTGTTGATAATGTTAGTACTGTTAATACTGTTAATGAAAACATGAAGATGATAAGAATTCCTTCAAATCACAAAACCTTTTTCAAAACTTTGTTCCAAATCTTCTTAAAAAGTGTGATTCTTAGATACCTCCAAGGCCCTCATTGATTCTCTGAGAAGAAACCAAACGTGGAGTTTTATTAACTACACATATTCACCATGCTTTATATCACCTTGCTGTTTGAAAATCAAAACGCTAATTTGCACATTGATACTATTTTCCCTCTTCAGAAAAAGAGAACCAATTCCATTATTCTGATACTCATAAAAAAACAAATGGTGAACTTATCTCTGGGCTGTTTGGCTATTGGTCAAATCCCCTGAGTGAAGATTCTATCTCACCATCTCTACCCTCGTCTATCTCTTGACAGTGGCATGTGCACTCTGTGCTGTCCACTCTGCTCTGTCCTGTCATTGCCCAGTTCCTCCCGCTTCTGTATGTTTACCTGTTGTTCATTCTCATAAGGATCCCAGTCAGACGCCATTAAAGTCTGTTTTGGGCTTTTTGGTTGGGTAGTGAGTGGGGCCAGCAGAGACAAATTAAGTGTTTTTGGTTCCCTCCAAACCCTGCTTTTGGGTAACAGAATACAGGCACTTGGTGATTATGTTAGTCAGACATTTCTCAAAGCAAATAAATGTTAGGTATAAAGATAAGTGCTGTGGACACAATGGAAAATGGTTCTAGTGATACTGAGAGGGGTTTGTTATTAAGCAAAAATAAAAGCCTATAATCAGTAGCCATGGTCGCCTAAACGGAACAAAGATCCAGCTATGGTATGTTATTATAAGGTTACACACACATGCATCTCTATAATCTATTGGACAAAGAACATTAGGCTAATGTACAATTAAGATAGTTATTGTAAAAGTGGAACAGATATGATGTATAACTGATGTAATTCAAAATGTCCCAGAGCTTAATTTGCATCATATTCAGAGGTTAAACTAATAAGAGAAAAATCATAACCCATCTGGGAGATAAAAAGGCAAAAGAAGAAACAACCCTTCCTTTAATCATCATGTTCATGTAGAGTTCAGAGACTGCATGTAATATTCAAATAAGCTTTACATTTCCTAAGAAATAGAATATTAAACAGACAAATGGCATCACTCCTTAGATGTTGAAATAATTAGGAACAAAACATAACGTTGCTTCTGCTTCACCTGTCATACTTTCCTCTCTCGTACTTCTGTAAGTTCTTACCATCAAGGAACCTTTAGTGGTCTAACCTACTTACTGAGTGAGGAAGAAAACTCCAAAACATCTGTGTTGACATGGTAAGAGTTGCCTTAGGCGACACAAGCTGCCACTGCGTGCAATTCATTACCCACAGCCAAACCAATTCTAATCCACTGCTACTGTATGTGTGGTACTGGGATGTTACAAGTTTCTCAGTGGGAGACAGTGTGCTTTTTTTCTCTGTGTGCATGTGTAGGTTTTCAGTTTACCTGCAGGTTCTTTGCAGTGTGACACAGGTGTGCGAGCTAGGAGACAAAAATGGGTGATTTTTTACTTCGAATGAAATTAAATCCAAGGATTCAGTCGACCATTTAAATGGTCATCACAATTAATGGATTGGGTTTAGAATGTTTTATCTCCTCTGAACATCATTACCTTATTATCTAGATGGACAATGGCATATTTATTGAAGAGGTTATCACAGAGGTTATCACAGTTTGGATTAAAGACAATTCATGACTATTAGTACACAGAATTACTATTATCAATGACTACTAATATGATGATTTCTTACCAGTCCCAATTTTTACTCCCTAAACCATTGTAGAGTATTAAACTTAAGTTAACAGTTGTATCTCTCCACTCTGACATAGAGCATCAATATTTCCTTCTACAATTTACAAATTCTAAAACACAATGGCAGAGTCTTGTCTTAAGTGTAAAACTAACTATGACTCAATAATTCATGCCAATTGGGAATGTTATAAAGTCCAAAATGTATAGGCGGAGTTAGAAAGTAGGCTGTCAAAAGTATTACAACTTGTTTTTAATCTGTCTGTCTGCATATTTCAAGACATGGCATATGAGGGTACCAGATGGGTTGGACGATACCTTTATTGTCAATCATCATGAAACAAACGTACACTTAAAAACTAGAAATCAACCAATCCTCCATCATTAACACAATGGAAAGGTCAAATACTTTATTATCTAAATGTTGAACGCATGGGGGTGAAAGAAAGAAACAAAATGCTGCAGTTTGAGGCCTTGTGGTGCAGAGTGATGCAGCCTCTGGAAATGGGTGTGAGCAGGTGGGTCTGGGCAGGTATAATGTCGTTGATGTTTGTGTCTGTTTCAATACTGTCATTTGTATGTGTATGTTTTGTATTGTTTGAAAAATATATACATATATATTATACCAAAAAAAATGTAATGCTTTCCCTCTTCTGTCTAATAGTCTTTCTTATAAAACCAGAGAGAATATTCCTCTTCAATGGCAGCTGTCAGCTGCTCCAAACCACTGATTCAGACACAGAAACAACTGATTATAGCTGCTACTGTAATTGTTTCTTAACCAAGTGTGATTAGATGATGGCTGTCATGGATGAGAAGGAGCAATTATATCACCATTCTCCCTGATTTTCTCCAACATTACAGCAATAATGCTTTAAAGCAGTGTTATTTTGATTATTGCAGAACAATGATCTTTCATTTTAGGCCTCAAGGAAGAGTGCGGAGTGATTGTTGCTCCGATTGCAGTGGTTATAGAACAGGCTTCTCATGTTGTGTTGTGAGAGGTGTTGTGTCTGAGGTACAAGTAGACATTGTTATTGAAGTCACACAGCTAAGTGAAAAAAAGCAGTGTAGTAGTTGAATTTTCCCATTATTGCAATGTGGCATTGAAGCACAGAAAGGTTCACACTTAAGATGTGGTTTTAAAAAGACGCCAAGGCTAAAGAGAAAAATAACGAATAATGGCAGAGATCATTTCAAAATATTTGTATTCTTTGCTGTGCCAGCTGGAGAGTGTGTACCTAAGGAAAAATTATGTATTTTCCCACTACACCTTTGTCGTTAAGTTTTCTGTGGTATTAAATTGTTTCATAAAATGTTTCTGATTTAAGTTGAATGGATTCTGCCTGTTTAAAGGATACATAATATGTCAATTACAGTTCAACTATTCAACACAAAATGTCAAGGACAGAGAATACTAAAGTATTGAATGCAGTACCAACCAACACCTGGCAATAACTGCTTAAACAGTGAACTAATATGTCGTGTGTGTTCACTTATTTAATCCCTGTTAGCAGCGGGAAATTGGAAGATTTATGGCCTAGAATTAATAAGGGGAAATTGAATGAATTGAATGAGTGTGATTATGATTATGAACAGGAAGTGGCATGAGGGGGGGCGGTTTCCTGTTCTCTTGGGCACTACTGATGACCTCTGTGATTGGTCACATAAAGCTCTGATTCTACTTTGCTTCCTCTCATGTCACAGACAGGGTGGAGGGTGACAGATAAGCTACAGTAATATGCTGCTAATAAGGAAGAGCAGACAACTGCAGAGACTCATGGAGCTCATTGAGGAGAGATAGGAGGTTCATTGTTCTCAACTGTCCGGATCTCATTTATCTGGTCTGGTCTGCGTGGGGTGGAGGGTGGAGGGATTGCATCTCTATGGGGGTTGTGCTGAGGCCAGACCCGACCTGTGACCTTGTTCTACTGCCCCCCGCCTGTCCGCTCAAGGCAGCGTTTGATCTCTTAACACATCTGACAAGAACCATTCTGGTTACATCTGAGAATTGTTAAAACTCTCACTGTCACTTTCAACATGATGATGTTCTTTATTATTTACTTGATAATGTCCACTGTCTCTGTCTGCCTAAATTCGTGCCCTACAAAATAACTAATCAAAACAAGTTAACAAACATAGCTTTGAAACAATGTTTTTTGTTCATCACTATTGCTATGGTAACCCTGTTACTGTATTCACCAACAAATCAGAGCTAGTCAAGCATTCACAGATCCCCCGTCTCTCTCTCTCTCTCTCTCTCTCTCTCATACTGTTAATAAAGGATGGATGCTCCCTCCAAACTCAACACTTGTGAAGATATGTCACTTCCCTCCCACCCACGTTCCACCACACAGGGATTATCGTCAAAAACAAGTGAGGGGGAAGGGGGGGGAGGGGGGGCTGAAGGAAGGGGGGGGCCTCCTGGGGTTACTTCGTTAGAGAAGGGTGTAAATTGAAACTGGCGAACCAGCCGATGTTACTTAAGGGTTACAAATCACAACAACACGCTCAGTCAACCTCCAAGACTGAGCTCTTTGATGCACACGTACACCCACACATGAAGAAGCCAATTAGTATTAGAGAATGTGTTATTTCTCTCTTGATGTTCTTTAAAACACACACAGGAGGAATGTTATTTTGTGTTGTACATTACAGCTTACTAAATATGTGTGTTTTGAGTGTGTGTGTGCCTACATGCTTGAGTACATGAGTATGTGCACATGTGTGTTTTGTTTCTTGTGTGAGTGTGTGTGTATTTTCTGAGTTATCACTTAGTGTGAGGGCTGGTTATAACTCTCACTGACAGCCAGTCTGCAAGAGAAATGGAGTCAAATTAAAATGGCAACAGACAGACAGACAGACAGACGGACAGACGGACAGACGGACAGACGGACAGACGGACAGACGGACAGACGGACAGACGGACAGACGGACAGACGGACAGACAGACAGGGCTGCGGCGGCTTGGTGTGGGGCTGTTAATGTAATGCACCCTGGGTAGTTGTTGCCGGGTGAGTTATTGGGCCTGTCTGTTCTGTTTGATACAGATGAGCAGTTTGTCTCAAGCTGTTTTTTTTCTTTTTCATTCCAGTTAATCTTGTCAGAGAAGGAAAATCCAGTGTAGCACACTTTCTGGGATCTCTCCTACTCTCTCTCTCCATGTCTCATTCTGATTCTCCCTATCTCTCTCCCTCTACCAACCCCCTCCTATCTCTGTCTGTTCCAGCTTAAGCCTATGCGAGCCAGTGAATTTCTGTTAAGTAATGCACATGCATGGTGTGTGTTAGTGTGCTTTGGGCTCTCCTGTGTACCAGTGTGGATCAGGCTTAATAAGTCTGTGTTAGAGATAGAGCTAAGCTCAGCCTGTCTGGTTTTGTTTGAACATACTTTATAAATGGTCCTTTAAGATACTTTGTCCTGTGTGGAAACATCTCCCTGCCTTGTCTCTCTGTGTAACCCTCCCACCAGCCAGTGACAACAGGACATTTCCATGTCAGAATGTGATTAGGAGATGAGTCAGTCTGTGATTAGGAAAGGGATTCATCGCACTTTTTTGTTCCCTCCCTTCCCTGCCCCTCCGCTCCATTCCCTCAGTTGGGTGCAGGTCCGTATGAAATTACACTTCTTTTTCCCAGTAATCCTATAGTTTGGGTTACTAGGCCCCAGATGTGGTGGTGGAGTGGGAAGGGAGAACCAGACAAATATCCAGTGCCACAGAGGGCCAGGCTGGGGACAGAAGGGCAAAGCTCATGAAAGATGCATTAATATGGCTGCCTTTCACTCTCTTTGAACTTGTAATGTGGCCGGCTCCCAGAGGTATTGTATTTGTAATGTAACTGTCGAATACGACTTTATTTCTTTCACCTTCTGGTCTCTCTTTTTCACTTTATCTCTCTCTCCTTACTATCTCTCTGTCTCTCTCTCTCTCTCTCAGTTCTCTCTCTACTCTGTCTCTCTCTCTCTGTCTCTTTTTGGCTGTTGTTGAGTTTGTTTTTCAGTATGGCTGTCCCTCTGTTAATTTGTCTGTCTCCCTGTGTTGATAATAACACCTGCTGTGTCATTGATGAGGACGATGCAGGTGTATCTTCAGGATGTCTCTCCCATTTGCCATTCCAATCAACAACAAGCCCTGCGGTAACATAGAATGTGTTGTGTCCTGAATTCACCTCTGAATTCACCTGGACAACATGAAAATTGGACAATTACCAGTCAGATGTTCTACTGTCTTATTATCAGAAAGCGTCGCTATCCCATTGGACCCTGAGATATCAGGTGTGTAACTAGAATTCCCACAATGCATTGTGCCTGCTCTTGTCTGTGTGTAAAAGCTCTGAGTGAGTATCAACAAGCAGGTGTTTGCATTTGCATAAAACCTCAATGGAACAGAAAAGCAGCAGACAACCAGTGTTATGCACAGCCTATTTCAATCACTCAGCCTGTGTGTAAATGGCAGTTATTCATAGTATGTATCACCTTGGCCTAGAGTCGTCTTCTCCTGTAGTTCTCTGTATCTCTTTCCAAGTGAAGTGATATGAGGCTGTGTATTATTCCAAATACATGTTGTCTGGTGGGTGTTTGCTGTTGACTTGACAAGGAGTATTCTCTCTCCCGTTGTGTGTATTTCCTCATCTGGGATGTGACACAGGTCAAGTAGCAATTGTGATCGGTCACTCCAGAGAGGCTGCTTCTTTATTTACAAAGAGGTGCCCGATTGGCCCTTGGAGAGAAGAGCTGTTACCGTGGCAATCAAGATAGTCCCTGTCCCTGTATTGTTCCCCCTGCTCTCCGCAAGAAAAAGTTAAGTGACTCAAAATGAGACCTCAAAACGAGCCCATTCTCTCTCCCTCTCTCTATCTCTCTCTGTCAATTCTTTATTTAATTTATTTTCTTCTTTCAAAGTAATGGGGTCTGCAATTTAAGAGACATTGCTGTTTTCTCTCTACCTCTCTCTCTCTCAACGGCTACCATTGTCAAAGTCAGTGTTGTGATGAAGCAGAAGATTTGGCAGAGCAAATATCAGCCCAACAGCACTGTCAGGCCCATATTGGACAACACCAATAGCTCCTCAACGCTCTCATACACTGGTTTCTTTTACTGATAGCCAAATAACATCTTAATACACCTGTCATTTTCACCCAGTCTGCTCGGCTGCACCGTGCACGGTGATACCACGACAGACGACGCCACAGAACTACTGTGTCTGGGCTTTATAGCTATCACGCCATTATCTCATGATTTCATGAAATCATGAACCATGTTTTCTGAGAACGCACAGAAGTAGACGTGTTCTTTTCTCACTTATAGGTGGCGAGAAATGACGACGCGTGGTGACTCTCCAGGTTATTTTAAACCAGTGGTGTATCTCCAGAGAGGATAAGTATGTTTATGATTTTTCTTCTGTGTCTCTCTGAGGTGTCAGGATAAGGCTTTCCCCATGGGCTCGGCTGTCAGACACTAAGTCTACGCACCAGAACTCAAAGATTTCTCTGAAACACACACAGACGCATACACACACACACACACACACACACACACTCAGGCAGACATGCACACATTGATGGACACAAACACACGTAAGCACTCACACACACACACACACACACACACACGTTGAAAAGCACAAGGTAAACTTCTAAATATACTGTACCGACATAATCCCTGTTGTAGACACACTTTAATGAAGATACTGTCATGACTAATGCTTTTAATGTATGATTTGAATGTATGATTTTAATGTGTGATTTTAATTAGCTATCTTTTGTTATTCTCTTTCCTCCTGTCTTTGTTTCTTTGTTAGTGCTTTTATTGTATTATTTTAGGATGTGAAACACTTTGTTACTTGCTATGCAAATGAAGTTATACTAATAATAATAATAAAAATAATACTATTATTATTATCGCACCACAGGCACACTAGCAGCACACATGTGCATGCTTATGCATAAACAGACACACAGATACACCAAAGCCCATAATTCCATTCACAGATGGTCTGCAGTGGCACTGATAACAATCTGTGTGTGTGTGTCCATGTCGCTGGGGGTTAGTATGATAGAGGGAGGGTACTGCTGATATAAGGGGCTCAGATTTCCCCTGAGACTCTGTAGTCCATATTGTCCACTGCACAGAAGCCAAGACTGTATATAACACTGCTGGTAGTGTCATAGGTGCATGGGCATACACACACACAGGAGGACCATGCTATCCAGAGTCATCAATGATTAATCTCCCAAGCCAAGCCACATCACAGAGCCAGGCTGGCCAAATGACAAGAAACAGCGTGGGCTAGCCCAAGCCTTCCGGAGTCTGTGTCTGTGTCTGTGTCTGTGTCTGTGTCTGTGTCTGTGTCTCTCTCTCTCTCTCTCTCTCTCTCTCTCTCTCTCTTTCTTTCTGTCACAACGTCCACAGAAGGTGGCGTCTCTCCCTGTTCGGGCGGTGCTCGGCGGTCGTCGTCGCCGGCCTACTAGCTGCCACCGATCCCCTTTTCTGTTTCGTTTGGTGATGTCTGTTAAGGTTAGCACCTGTTTTGGGTTAGGTCATTAGTGGGGTTATTTAGTCTGTCTGGTTTTGGTTTGGGGTTGTGCAGAAAAGCGCTCCTCTACACACGCCAGCTGCTGATCAACACCCTACGCCCCTACCAGCGCCGACGGAGTCCAGCCACTGTGGGATTCGGATCGTACCCCCCAGGGAGTTCGATGGGACGGCCGCTGGGTGTAAGGGGTTTCTACTCCAGCTGGAGTTATACCTAGCGACCGTCCGCCCCACTCCCTCAGATGAGGAGAGGGTTAGTGTCCTCGTCTCCTGCCTCACGGGTAGAGCCCTAGAATGGGCCAACGCCGTCTGGGAGGGTCCAGACTCAGCTAGGAACAACTACCCGGAGTACTACCCGGTTTCTGAGGTCTTATTGCCAGGACCGGCCGGGAGAGTGGGAGAGGTTCGTGCCATGGGCCGAGATGGCGCAGAACTCTCTTCGCCACTCCTCTACGAACCTGTCGCCCTTTCAGGTGGTGTTGGGTTACCAGCCGGTCCTGGTGCCATGGCATCAGAACCAGACGGCGGCTCCTGCGGTGGAAGAATGGGTACAACGCTCTAAGGAAACCTGGAGAGCCGTCCAGGAATCCCTGAAACGGGCTGTGGAGCAGCACAAGGAAAGCGCTGACCGCTGCCGCAGTGAGGCCCCCGTGTTTGCCCCAGGGGACAGGGTCTGGCTCTCGACCCGGAACCTGTCCCTCCGCCTGCCCTGCCGGAAGTTGGGTCTGCGATTTGTGGGGCCATTCAAAGTCCTGAGGAAAATAAATGAGGTTTGTTATAGGTTACAACTCCCTTCGTATTACCGCATTAACCCCTCGTTTCATGTGTCTCTCCTCATGCCAGTTGTAGCTGGACCACTGCAGGACGCTGAGGTGCGGGAGGTCCCTCCGCCCCACCTGGACGTCGGGGGGGCCCCGGCGTACACAGTCCGGTCCGTCTTGGACTCCAGGCGTCGGGTAGGGGGCTTTCAGTACCTCGTGGACTGGGAGGGGTACGGTCCAGAGGAGAGGTGCTGGGTACCGTTGGAGGACATCTTGGATCCATCACTGTTATGGGAATTCCACTGCCTCCATCAGGATCGCCCTGCGCCTCGTCCTCCGTGTCGTCCTCGAGGTCGGCGTCGGCGCGCTGCGGGAGCCGCGCGTTGGGGGGGTACTGTCACAACGTCCACAGAAGGTGGCGCCTCTCCCCGTTCGGGCGGTGCTCGGCGGTCGTCGTCGCCGGCCTACTAGCTGCCACCGATCCCCTTTTCTGATTCGTTTGGTGATGTCTGTTTAGGTTAGCACCTGTTTTGGGTTAGGTCATTAGTGGGGTTATTTAGTCTGTCTGGTCTTGGTTTGGGGTTGTGCGGGATTAATTTTGTTTCGTCCTACTTAGGTTTATGCTCCACTGTGCTGCATTTTAGGCATGAGGGTCTACTGGGCTGCGTCCCAACTCATTTTGAATTTTATTCCTATTGTTTTGAGTTTTGTACTCTGCCTTGGATTTTTTGGACTTATTCCATTAAACGTGTGTTTCACGTAGTTCTGTCTCCTGCGCCTGACTTCACCCCTCCTACACATTAGAGACGGTTTCTGACACTCTCTCTCTTTCTCTCACTCTCAAAACAAAGGGCTTTATTGGCATGGGAAGCATACAGAGCATTCGGAAAGTATTCAGACCCCTTGACGTTTTTGTTAGGTTACAGCCTCATTCTAAAATGTATTTAAAAAAATATATCCTCAGCAATCTACACACAATACCCCATAATGACAAAGCAAAAACTGTTTTTTAGATTTGGTTGCTAATTTATATTAGTATTCAGACCCTTTACTCAGTACTTTGTTGAAGCACCTTTGGCAGCGATTACAGCCTTGAGTCTCCTTGCGTATGACACTACCAGCTTGGCACACCTGTATTTGGGGAGTTTATCACATTCTTCTCTGCAGATCCTCTAAAGCTCTGTCAGGTTGAATGGGGAGAGTTGATGCACAGCTATTTTCAGGTCTCTCCAGAGATGTTCGATTGGCTTCAAGTCCGGGCTCTGGCTAGGCCACTCAAGAACATTCAGAGACATGTTCCGAAGCCACTCCTACATTGTCTTGGCTGTGTGCTTAGGGTCGTTGTCCTCTTGGAAGTTGAACCTTCACCCCAGTCTGAGGTCCTGAGCACTCTGGAGCAGGTTTTCATCAAGGAACATTCTGTACTTTGCTCCACGCATCTTTCCCTCAATCCTGACTAGTCCCCCAGTCCCTGCCAGTGAAAACATCCTGACAGCATGATGCTTCTACCAACATGCCTCACCTTAGGGATGGTGTCAGTTTTCCTCCAGACATGACTCTTGGCATTCAGGCAAAATAGTTCAATCTGGTTTCATCAGACCAATGAATCTTGTTTCGCATGGTCTGAAAGTCTTTAGGTGCCTTTTGGCAAACTCCAAGTGGGCTGTCATGTGCCTTTTACTGAGGAGGGGCTTTCGTCTGGCCACTCTACCATAAAGGCAGGGGCGTAAATCCTGGGGGGGACGGGGGGGACACGACCCCCCCTCCTTGGAAAAATATGATTTGTCCCCCCCAATATATCACTGAAACATAACTATGTAATTTAAATAATATTAATAATACGCAATGAAAGCAATTGTGCTGATTATAGACACTTAATAGCGAGTTTTTACGTTTCAAAAGATTGCAACCCCCCCACCCTTTGCCTCACAATGGTTTGATCCACTGCCAGTTCCTTAGCTTGCTAGGTAACAGAGAGGTTGTATCTACTGTCTGAAAGGCCCTCAATGCACGTAACTGATGTGAGGTTAATCCAGTCAATCGCGCACACACACTAGCTGAATATGCAGAGCTAGCACGCAAATATTAACTATTAAGCTAGGTAGTACCTATTCCATTTATGTGGCGTCGTCAAAGATGGAATCAGCATGCAGATGATGTAAGTTAGTGCTTCAAAGTCCCTGTGATAAGGTTAGCGATAAACTGAAATCCAAACTGAACAGAACTACACTCTCTTCTACCATTGTCTTAAATATATTTAATGGTCTCGTTGCAAAAGCTAAATTGTCGCAAGTGAACTTTTATTTATTTATTTTATTTCACCTTTATTTAACCCGGGTAGCAAAGATTATAGCAAACACCACTGAAACTGAATTGGTGCTCGCTAGCTTTGCAAATTCAGCTATTGTTGGAAGCCAGCCAATATGAAACAAACTATTAAAATTACAAAAGGTTGCAGCATATGTTGTGTAAATGGTGAACTCATACAGCTGTCAACTCTTGTCATTTTAATCCGTTTCACATTTGCTAGCTACCTTTTAGATCGAAGCCCAAATAGAATGAAAGAAGATGATAGAAGCCCATCTCCTACTGTAAATAACCTACACACTGTGTGTGTAGCCAGCCAGCCAGGTAGAAAAATGGCAGAAAAATAAAAGACGGACATCAGAGTATTTTTCAATACACCAAAACGCATAGTAAGAGCCCTAGTAGCCTAATATCTCAAAGACTAGTTGATAAAATGTTCATAAGAAATAAATGAAATTCTAATGGAAATGTTTCACAATGATGTCATTAGGCAGAGCAGGCAACAGATGGCACACAGACAGCAGAGTTGGGGACAGATATGCAGGGACAGACTGGCAGAGACAGGGAGTCTCAGGTAAGTTTGTTGAGTCTTTGTTTGGCACCATTATGAAAGGTTCTCAATTTTTTTGACTTGTAAAATAGGAACATAATTGGAAAATGCCATGGATACCCCCACTCTCAACTTAAACTGGTGACTGAACTAAGATTTGTTAAAGGCAATGGTATTGCTGTTGTGATTAGTTGTGTAGTTTTGGGTACCGGTAGTTAGGAGTACGGCAAACACCTTATTTCTTTGGTTCCTCAATATACATTTACCATATTACAATGTAGGCTTATGTGTTACAGCACTACTTTTGGTGTCCCCCTCAGGAATTGCTCTTGAGAAAATGTCATGTAATTGTCCCCTCCAAAGTTGATATCAGATTTTCACCCCTGCATAAAGGCCTAATTAGTGGAGTGCTGCAGAGATGGTTGACCTTCTGGAAGGTTCTCCCACCTCCACACAGGAACTATAGAGCTCTGACATCGGATTCGTGGTTACCTCCCTGACCAAGGCCCTTCTCCCCCGATTACTCAGTTTGCTCTAGGAAGAGTCTTGAAGAGTCTTGATGGTTACAAACTTTTTCCACTTTTTCCATTCCATTCTTGGGGACCTCAGCTCAATGTATTTATTTTATTTAACCTTTATTTAACTAGGCAAGTCAGTTAAGAACAAATTCTTATTTACAATGACAGCCTACCCTGGACCAATTGTGTGCTGCCCTATAGGACTCCCAATCACAGCTGGATGTGATGCAGCCTGGATTCAAACCAGGGATTGCAGTGACACCTCTTGCACTGAGATGCAGTGCCTTAGACCGCTGTGCCACTCAGGAGCTCAATTTTGAGTCTCATAGCAAAGGGTCTGAATACTTATGTAAATATTGTTTTTTTTATACATTTGCAAAAAAAATCTAAAACCCTGTTTTTGCTCTGTCATTATGGGGTATTGTGTGTTGATTGCTGAGAAAATTGTTTTATTTAATCCATTTCAGAATAAGGCTGTAATGTAACAAAACGTGGAAAAATTCTAGGGGTCTCAATACTTTCTGAAGGCACTCTACAGTATGTTTACGTTGCCAAAGTAAATGGAATAGACAATAAACAAAAATAATTAAACAAGGGAAACAAACAATCAGTAAACATTACATTCACAAAGCTTTGAAAGAATAAAGACATTTCAAATGTTATATTATTGGCTATGTACAGTGTTGTAACAAAATGCAAATAGTTGAAGTATGAAAAGGGAAATAAATAAACAGATAAATATAGATTTTATTTACAATGTTGTTTGTGCTCCACTGGTTCCCCTTTTCTCATGGCTACGTGCTACACATCTTGTTGCTGTGATGGCACACTGCGTTATTTCTCCAAACAGATACGGGAGTTTATCAATGTTTGATTTGTTTTCAAATTATTTGTGGGTCTGTGTGATCTGTGGGAAATATGTGTCTTTAATGTGGTCATACGTTTGGCAGGAGGTTAGGAAGTGTAGATCAGTTTCCACATCATTTTGTGGGCAGTGGGCACATAGCCTGTCTTCTCTGGAGAGCCTGGTCTGCCTTAGATAGCCTCTCTCAATAGCAAGGCTCTCTCTCCCTCTCCCTCTCTCCCTCTCCCTCTCCCTCTCTCTCTCTCTCTCTTTCTGAATTTTAATGAGCAGCCGTATCTGTACAATTATCCTGTAGCTATGCCATGATGTGCAGTAGATCTTAAAGACATTGGGTTAACACTGTAGCAGTAAAGAGGTAGGGTCTGGCTGAGAGCTTGGCCCTTGAGGTTGTTTGTCAACAAATGGCAAGGGGAATGTGTTCAGTGTCATGTTCCTGTATGTGGAAGACTCCCTACTGGGAAAAACAACAACAGCAAAAGGCCACGTTTGTCACACCCTTGAATTACTGCTTCGATATGCATCTATTTCATTGGTAAATACAAATCGTTTTTACAGCAGTATTCAGTGTTCAGACTGCTGCTTTTAAATATTAGCATAGCAACAGGCTCTTCATTTTTTTGGTTCTCTGTGTGTTTGCAGATTCACTGGCCTGCCCCTGAATCACAGATGGCAGAGAGGCACTGGGGAGCCATTCTGTGTCAGACCCTCGCGGGGCCCATTTTGTTCCTTTTAAACAAAAGGAGTTCATCCTGAATAATCCTTAATTAGCCCTCTGGCATTTAGAGCGCACTCTCACTTCCCTCACCTAGCCCTCCCACCAGCTCCTCGCTTTCTGCTTAAACACTATTGATTTATGGCATTGCAGGGGTGCGGCGGGGTGTGTATGTGTGTGCAGAGGTTGACTTTGAAACAGCGTGAAGCAGTGACTCTTGAATATACTTGCACTCAATCACAGACTCACACATGCACGCACACAGGCACACACAAACACACACACACGCGCACACGCTAGAGAAGAGGAAGGAAAAGAACAGTAGTTTGGAGGTTGTTTCTGCTGTGTTGGATGCTATTAGGTGGTAAGCTTATTGAGTCATCGCTGCAGCTTTACTCAAACTGTGTCCAATGGCTTCAAATGCCCTCTGCTGCTCTTTTGAAAAATGACTTGCCTTTATCTCTTTTGAAAAAGAAGACGTCTACTTTATTTACAGTGGAAAAGTGAGATAGAGACAACGTTTCTAATTAACTTTGAAAGTATGGGCCAGATGGAGTGAGTATTTGGTCGTGACAGGGTGGAATCTTTGGCTTGTGATGCCAAGATGGTGAGTTTGTGGGCATTTTGCCGACTTTTGCCAATCAGGAGCGACAAGTGCCAATCAGGAGCGACAAGAACTCAGACACTCTTTATCTTCCAGCCGCCACTCGGATTAGGTAGTCAGTGGGGATCACACATACCCAGGGAGTATACACACACACACACACACACACACACACACACACACACACACACACACACACACACACACACACACACACACACACACACACACACACACACACACACACACACACACACACACACACACACACACACACATACACACACACACACACACACACACACAAGGCATACACACAGACACGTACACACATAGACACATACACGCAGGCACACACACAGCAGTAGTCAGCAGGATGGTCTTACATTACACTAATCCCGCGTCCATGGAGGCCAATCTCTCCCTCGCCCCAGGGAGGGGGAAGATCAGCCAGCATCTGTTTGTCCCCATCCCTCCATCCCTCTCTTTATCGGTCTTTCTATCAGATCATATGTCTATCCCTCCTGCCTGCCTGCCTGCCTGCCTGCCTGCCTGCCTGCCTGCCTGCCTGTCTGTCTGTCTGTCTGTCTGTCTGTCTGTCTGTCTGTCTGTCTGTCTGTCTGTCTGTCTGTCTGTCTGTCTGTCTGTCTGTCTGTCTGTCTGATTCTGTCTGTCTGTCTGTCTGATTCTGTCTGTCTGTCTGATTCTGTCTGTCTGATTCTGTCTGTCTGATTCTGTCTGATAATTAGAAATAGCTGAGAGACGGTGTACCCTCCTCGTCTAGAGGGTCATTCAACTGGGTGTCTGAATGTGTGACAAAAGTCCAGAAGCACGATAATGGCTGGATTTGCTGTTTAGGCATTTCCCCCCCCCTGTAAGCAACGTTATTGCATTGTAATATCCAAGCGTGAGTTTTAACACCTTGTAAATGCCCGTCATTGTGTTGAAATATTTATCTGGAGTCAAACGCAGGCCTGATGTAATGACTGTGTCACAGTGTTTATTGGTGTACTGAGACACCCCCGCGTCACACACACACTCTGAAACACGGAAACACACACACACACACACCACCTCCACTCTAGTGTAGATACCGAGTCTATTAGCATATAAATGTGTTCCTGTATGGGTGCATTGTTCGGAGGGTGGGGAGGATGGAGTGTGAGGGGGTGAAGAGGGAGTGAGGATGGCTCTGTAGGATGCATGCATTAGGGAGAGATGTGGTAGATGATAGGGAGATTTATAAATGCTTCGAGCTTTAGATCGATCGCTGGGCAGCAGCATTTACAAGCTCTTCAGTCTGCCGAACTGCATTAATTAAACACAAACCATTCACCATCTGCTGCTGTGCTTAGGACCCTGACCTCTGGAATTCACTGCTTTGCACCCACAGTTAACCCCTCCACCAGCGCAAATACACGCACGCACACACACATGCACACACACACGCACATGTACACACAAATGCTCAGATGTGCACACACAAACTGTCGCTGACCCAGAGACACATTCACACAGGTATAAACAGCACACATGCAGGTTGCTGGAAGGATTAAGAGTTCATTCAAAGGTCAATTAGATTGTGTGTCATTAAGATAAGAGCCTGAAAATGAATCAAGCCGTTGTTCCTACTGCACCTTCTGCTTTCCGGTAATGATGTATCTTGAATATCTGTTTTAATCTTCTCACGTAATATACTGTTGTGTGCACACACACACACACACACACACACACACACACACACATGCACACACGCACACACACACACACACACGCAGGCACGCACGCACGCACACAAACACACACACACACACACACACACGCACGCACGCACGCACACACACACACACACACGCACACGCAGGCACGCACGCACGCACACAAACACACACACACACACACAGAAAAGAAATAACTTTTTTTGCAATAACAAGATGATGTATTGTTGCATGGTACCTCGGGGTGTAATCCATAGAGATATTCATCCCCAGAAAACATGTCCATATTGGCACGATATGGGTCCAACGCGGATTAAAACACTAGACCCATGCAGGCTGCCCACATTGGACTGATATGCCTTTGCTCATCGGCTCCACATTGGCCCCAACGGCTGCCTTCACTTTGTCTGAAATAAGCCCCACCCTTTTGGATCAGCTGCCCGTTACATTCTGTCAGAAAAACTACAAAGTCATTACTGTCATGTATTTATTTTTACCAAAGAAACTTCAATGTTTCTCTTATGTGGTTATCTATGTCTTTTCACAGACTTCATCATGGACAGTGTACAAGATATTATTTTTTATCTTATATTCTTTTTAACTTAACAACATGAATTGGAGTATTTGTAAACCACGCCCCCAAATATTCTAATGAGACCCCACCTCTACATTATGACGTAGCTGGGCTTGGAGTGGGCTGACCTGTGTTGGCCTTGGTGTGGGCTGACCTGTGCTGGCCTTGGTGTGGGCTGACCTGTGCTGGCCTTGGTGTGGGCTGGCCTTGTCGGGCTGGTGTGGGCTTTGTGTGGGCTAGCCCCTGCCATCCTTGCCCACCATATACCCACACAGGGCCAACAGGGTCATGTTTGCTGGATCATTATTATAACACACCCTGGGAGAGAGAACTACATGCCAGTAATGTGGATAATTATCTTTAAAAGCCAAACATAATGTAAAGGTAATAAAAAGCAGCTTAATCGTTCCCTTTTAAAAGTACTGCGGCCGCCATCTACCTGCACTTTTTTCTCTGACACACTGCACCTTTACAAATGACATTGGAGGATATTAAAGTCAAATTGAAAAGGATCCTGCTACCTGATTAGTTCAAAGCGTGTCACATGTTCAGCAGTTGACAGGGTTTTTACAGAGCACCTCCGAGTGAGAGACAGACCTGAATAAAAGTAGGACTCAGACACTGTTTGTCTTTTGTTCAAATAAAATGCTGATAGAACAAGTGCTCCTCTTTATTATTTCACAATGGAAAAATGTCTCTTCATGTAGAGCAGGAACAATGGAGTCTTTCATCTGTGGCGGTGCTGGTTTTCATGGTTTCCTATAATTAGGCTACATTTACCTTGCAAATAGGTTAGACACTTTCTTCTCATTTTAGTCCTGTTTCGTTACATCTGCAAAAGGGCTCTGATATACCAACTATTCCAGAAGCAGGTGTGTGTGTGTGTGTGTGTGTGTGTGTGTGTGTGTGTATGTGTGTGTGTGTGTGTGTGTGTGTGTGTGTGTGTGTGTGTGTGTGTGTGTTTCTGTTAACCACCTCTTTCTAGTTGCCAGAACATTTGGCCTCATTCTCAAAGCACCATATGTTGAGTCTTTCACAAGATGTCAAAGAAAAAAAAAACGAAGGAATAAATGGGTAATTGCCTAGTTGTTTGTGCATTCATTTTCTTTTCAATGACAATAACTTGACCCAGCCTAAACCTGCAGAACTCAATTTGCTGGTGTTGGGCAGAAATACACTCCCCGTTGCATAAATAGTTGTCAGGGAGATAGATGTTCTAGGCTTTGTTGAATACTGGGAGAAGATGAGGGGTTTAGGCTGCTTTATATTCAGACAGGCTCAGGGCGTGTTGTGCTTCTGGGCTGTTTAGTCCTGGATGGATTGGCTGTAATTAGATGTGTGTTGGTAGGTTTAGGAGAGTTGGTACGTTGAGTGACTACCCCTGCTTTAGTGGGTGTTCCAGAGAACTGACCCAGAGAACTGATCCAGAGAACTGACCCAGAGAACTGACCCAGAGAACTGACCCAGAGAACTCAGGACAAAACACACAATAGAATATGATCTAAAGAATCAAAGCAACGAGTTACCCTTTTAGCTTAATGTGTCAGTGAGACAGGTCACTGCCATCCATGAACATGAGTCATCATTCCCCCAAAAAAGGTCAAAGGTCAATGTGAGATGAAAAACATTTGACAATTGTTTTGTCTGGCTGTTCTCTCAATCTGTTCACCTCTATGTCTCCCTGTCTGTATGATCGACCAACCATCGAGCCAGACAGTCACAGAGTTCTATTTGTGACTCGTGACATGACAACAATGCGGAGCATTCAATAACTTCAAAGTGCAAAGTGAGCAGCATCAAAGGAGTGAGCGTAGCCTAGCCTAGCCTAGCCTAGCCTAGCCGCTGGCTCTCCCTTTACCATGCCTTATTAGATGAGTGAGTTCTCTCATTCTCTAATGGGAGAGAGAGAGAGAAAGATTCTGCCTCAGAAAGCTGATTCTGGGACTTAAGCTATTTGTCACGCCTGCTCTCGCCCAGACATGATTGATGCCAGGTTCCCATAGCGATGATCTGCAGCCCCAGTGATTCTGTATTAAAAAGCTATCGATGCTGACGTTTACATATTCAAATTGGTAGTTATAGCAATTCCCGATGTGGAAACAAGGGACTCGCTCATGGCGAACATTATTGATCATCCTGACAACACTTTGTTCATGGCATTATGAGGAATCTATAGGGAAACGTATAGTGGTGGAGAGTAGACTGATGAAAATGTTCCCGCTGGGCCAGGACTGGACAGGAGTAAAACAATCACGTGAAAAGAACACGTGAAAAAACAAGTGGTTTTCGGACACATGTATGAACACACGTGTTAACAAATCACGTCAAAGTTTTACATTCATTTTTCACGTGTCTAATCACGTGAAAAATGAAAAACAGACTCTTGTTTCACAAGATTCAGACAAGTGTGGTTTCCCATCATTTCACATGTGATATTACAAGTTTCATGTGTGCTTTTGAAACTGCCGGGATTAAAGCACAGGTCTCCCACAGTAGAAGCCAACGTCTTGACCATTCGACCAGAGGGCCAGCACTAATTTTGAAGTCTTAGGCGGAGGTACCTCATCCCTTGACCATGAGCAACCATGACTGACTCATGTCCGCTACACTTTCACATGTGCATTTTCACATTTCAATGTCAACTACGGCTGTAAATTGATTCAAAAATGTAATCGAGTTTATCGCAGGATTTGCTGTGATTAATCACAATCGCAAATTCATAATTTGCTAAAATTGAGCAGTAATTTAAGATATTCTTTATACAAAAAGCATTACAAGAATATTTCCGTTTTGATTTTGTCCAAAGTAACAGATACCAAAATCAGGTAAATTGATAAACACACTTTCTTTAACCTCAAAGTCCACTTGTTTTGACATCACATTGTTGTTTTTAGCTGTGTATATTATGTATTATGTCTGTTTTCAGTGTATTTTCAACACTTTCAACAAATGGAAAAAATAATAATAAAGACCACTAAAATTACAGTTAACTTGAGTTAACTGATTAACTCTGACAGCGCTCATTTTAACATGTTGAAAAGGATCAATAGGGAGACACGGAGCGCTAGCTTCTCTGTTCTTTTCACTGGGCTTCTTCCAACGGTCACTGACCAACGTATGAAGAGGAGAGGCATGCACCTGCTGCAGTACACTCCGAACGGATGGCTCAGAAATAAGAAATAATTATTTTAACACGCTTAACTTATTATACTCAGGTAGGCTAAGTTACTTTCTTACAGAATATCATTACAGAACAATTATTCTGGAAAAATTGCTACGGCAACATGTTAACACCACCTTTTCACATGTGAGGAGAATAACATTATTTCAACATGTCAACTTCCGATTCCACATGTGAAAGTTAGATTTTCATGTGAATGTTTTTTACATGTGAAACTGCAAGTTACATTTTCACATACAGTATGATTGTTTTTTACATGTGAAGATTCAACTTCATGTGTGAAAGTGAGATTTTAACGTGGAGTTTCTTACATGTGAAACGGCAAATTTGATTTTCACGTGATTGAATTTCACTTGTGAACTTCCAATTCCACATGTGAACATGAGATTTGCACATGAGAAAGTGTGAAAAGTGTTTTTCTTCTAACGTGAAAGGTGGTGTTAAAATGTGCACTCTAAATGTAATACATATGAAAATATGGTTTCACGTGAAATTTAAGCTCAAAGTGTGAAACAGCTATTATATATGTGAAACTGCAAATTTTCCGTTTTGACATTAGTTTTTTTTTAAGGGAGGAGAGAGGAAAGGACACAGGCTCTACTTCTACTGTCTGTGTGCCAAGCAGGCGCAAGCCTCCCCAGCTTCTCCTTCACCCAAATCCAGATAGCACATGTTCTGAAAGAGCTGCAAAACCGGGACCCGTACAAATCAGCTGGGCTAGACAACCTGGACCCTCTCTTTCTAAAATGATCCGCCGCCATTGTTGCAACCCCTATTACCAGTCTGTTCAACCTCTCTTTCATATCATCCGAGATCCCTAAAGATTGGAAAGCTGACGCGGTCATCGCCCTCTTCAAACTGTTATAGACCTATATACATCCTGCCCTACCTTTCTAAAGTCTTTGAAAGCCAAGTTAATAAACAGATCACTGACCATTTCGAATCCCACTGTACCTTCTCCGCTGTGCAATCCGGTTTCCAAGCTGGTCACGGGTGCACCTCAGCCACGCTCAAGGTACTCAACGATATCATAACCGCCATCGATAAAAAACAGTACTGTGCAGCCGTATTCATCGACCTGGCTAAGGCTTTTGACTCTGTCAATCACCATATTCTTATCGGCAGACTCATTAGCCTTGGTTTCTCAAATGACTGCCTCGCCTGGTTCACCAACTACTTCTCAGACAGAGGTCTGTGTGTCAAATCGGATGGCCTGTTGTCCGGACCTCTGTCAGTCTCTATGGGGGTACCACAGGGTTCAATTCTTGGGCCGACTCTTTTCTCTGTATATATCAACCATGTCGCTCTTGATGCGGGTGATTCCCTGATCCACCTCTACGCTGACGACACCATTCTGTATACATCTGGGCCTTCTTTGGACACTGTGTTAACAAACCTCTAAACGAGCTTCAATGCCATACAACACTCCTTCCGTGGCCTCCAACTGCTCTTAAACGCTGGTAAAACTAAATGCATGCTTTTCAACCGTTTGCTGCCCGCACCCGCCCTCCCGACTAGCATCACTACTCTGGACGGTTCTGACTTGTGGACAACTACAAATACAACTACAAATACCTAGGTGTCTGGCTAGACTGTAAACTCTAGACTGTAAACACTCCTTCCAGACTCATAATTAACATCTCCAATCCAAAATAAAATCTAGAATCAGCTTCCTATTTCGCAACAAAGCCTCCTTTACTCACGCCGCCAAACATACCCTTGTAAAACTGACTATCCTACCGATCCTCGACTTCGGCGATGTCATTTACAAAATTGCCTCCAACACTCTACTCAGCAAACTGGATGCAGTCTATCACAGTGCCATCCGTTTTGTCACCAAAGCCCCATATACCACCCACCACTGAAACCTGTATGCTCTAGTCAGCTGGCCCTCGCTACCTATTCATCACCAGACCCACTGGCTCCAGGTCATCTATAAGTCTATGCTAGGTAAGGCTCCACCTTATCTCAGCTCACTGGTCACGATAACAACACCCACCTGTAGCACACGCTCCAGTAGGTATATCTCACTGGTCATCCCCAAAGCCAACATCTCCTTTGGCCGCCTTTCCTTCCAGTTCTCTGCTGCCAATGACTGGAACGAATTGCAAAAATCGCTGAAGCTGGAGACTTATATTTCCCTCACTAATTTTAAACATCAGCTATCTGAGCAGCTAACCAATCGCTGCAGCTGTACATAGCCCATCTGTAAATAGCCCATCCAATCTACCTACCTCATCCCCATATTGTTTTTATTTACTTTTCTGATCTTTTGCACACCAGTATTTCTACTTGCACATCATCATCTGCACATCTATCACTCCAGTGTTCATTTGTTAAATTGTAATTACTTCGCTACTATGGCATATTTATTGCCTTACCTCCTCATGTCATTTGCACACACTATATATAGACTTTCTTTTTTTCTATTGTGTTATTGACTGTACTCTTGTTTATTCCATGTGTAACTCCGTGTTGTTGTTTGTGTCACACTGCTTTACTTTATCTTGGCCAGGTCGCAGTTGTAAATGAGAACTTGTTCTCAACTAGCCTACCTGGTTAAATAAAGGTGAAATTAAGAAAATAACAAAATAAATACTGGTCACCTGTTAGGTGATGTATGACATGGGGAAAACGTGTTTACGTAGTGACTGCAGCAACATACAGCGTGTGTCAAAAGGAAACCAATATTGTTTTACCATTATATTACTTGATAATGGTTTGGATTGCTCTGTATGTAGGCAAGAAAGCCACATTTCTGACAACAAATCAAATCACATGTTATTTTTCACATGCCTCGAATACAACAGTTGTAGACCTTACAGTGAAATGCATACTTTCAAGCCCTTAACCAACAATGCCATTTTAAGATTTTTTTTTTAGGCTATATACAGGGGGTACCGGTACAGAGTTAATGTGCGAGGGCACCGGTCGAGGTAATTGAGCTATTATGTACATGCAGGTAGAGTTATTAAAGTGACTATGCACAGATAATAAACAGAGAGTAGCAGCAGTGTAAAAGAGGGGGGTGGGGGCAATGCAAATAGTCTGGAAAGCCATTTGATTAGATGTTCAGGAGTCTTATGGCTTAGGGGTAGAAGCTGTTAAGAAGCCTCTTGGACCTAGACTCGGCGCTCTGGTACCACTTACCGTGCAATAGCAGAGAAAACAGTCTATGACTAGGGTGGCTGGAGTCTTTGACAATTTTTAGGGCCTTCCTCTGACAACGCCTGATATAGAGGTCCTGGATGCCAGGAATCTTGGCTCCGGTGATGTACTGGGCCATATACACTACCCTCTGTAGTGCCTTGCTGTCAGAGGCCGAGGAGTTGCCATACCAGGCAGTGATGCAACCAGTCAGGATGCTCTCAATGGTGCAGCTGTATAACTTTTTGAGGATCTGAGGACCCATGCCAAATCTTTTCAGTCTCCTGAGTGGGAATAGGTTTTGTCGTGCCCTCTTCATGACTGTATTGATGTGCTTGGACCATGTTAGTTTGTTGGTGATGTGGACACCAAGGAACTTGAAGCTCTCAACCTGCTCCACTACAGCCCGTCGTTGAGAATGGGGGCGTGTTTGGTCCTCCTTTTCCTGTAGTCCACAATCATCTCCTTTGTCTTGATCATGTTGAGGGAGAGGTTGTTGTCCTGGCACCACACGACCAGGTCTCTGACCTCTCTATAGGCTGTCTCTTCGTTGTCGATGATCAGGCCTAATAACACCGTTGTGTCATCGGCAAACTTAATGATGGTGTTGGAGTCGTGCCTGGCCATGCAGTCATGAGTGAACAGTGAGTACAGGAGGGGACTGAGCATGCACCCCTGAGGGGCCCCCGTGTTGTGGATCAGCAAGGTGGGTGTTGTTACCTACCCTTAGCACCTGGGGGCGGCCATTCAGGAAGTCCAGCATCCAGTTGCAGAGGGAGGTGTTTAGTCCCAGGGACCTTAGCTTAGTGATGAGCTTTTAGGGCACTATGGTGTTGAACGCTGAGCTGTAGTCAATTAATAGCATTTTCACATAGGTGTTCCTTTTGTCCAGGTGTGAAATGGCAGTGTGGAGTGCAATAGAGAGTGCATGTGGATCTGTGGATCTGTTGGGGCGGTATGCAAACTGGAGTAGGTCTAGGGTTTCTGGGATAATGGTGTTCATGTGAAACACGACCAGCCTTTCAAAGCACTTCATGGCTACAGATGTGAGTGCTACGGGTCGGTAGTCATTTAGGCAGGTTACCTTAGTGTTCTTAGGCACAGGGAGTATGGTGGTCTTACAGACTGAGACAATCCTGTAATGATGCTTTGCCTGTTTGATGGTTCGTCGGAGGGCATAGCAGGATTTCTTATAAGCTTCCGGGTTAGAGTCCTGCTCCTTGAAAGCAGCAGCTCTACCCTTTAGCTCAGTGCGGATGTTTCCTGTAATCCATGGCTTCTGGTTGGGGTACGTACGTACGTTCATGTGGGGACGATGTCATCAATGCACTTATTGATGAAGCCAGTGACTGGTGTTGTGTACTCCTCAATGCCATCGGAGAAATCCCGGAATATATTCCAGTCTGTGCTAGCAAAACAGTCCTGTAGCTTTGCATCTGCTTCATCTGACCACTTCCACATTGACCGAGTCACTGGTGCGTCCTGCTTCAGTTTTTGTCTGTCAGCTGGAATCAGGAGGATAGAATGGTCAGATGGTCAGATTTGCCAAATGGAGTGCGAGGGAGAGCTTTGTACATATCTCTGTGTGAAGTAAAGGTGGTCTACAGTTTTTTTCCCCTCTGGTTGCACATTTAACATGCTGGTAGAAAGGAGGTAAAACGGATTTAAGTTTTCCTGCGTTAAAGTCCACGGCCACTAGGAGCGCCGCCTCTGGGTGAGCGTTTTCCTGTTTACTTATGGCCGTATAAAGCTCATTGAGTGTGGTCTTACTACCAGCATTGGTTTATGGTGGTAATTAGACAGCTACGAAAAATACAGATGGAAACTCTTTTGGTAAATAGTGTGGTCTACAGCTTATCATGTGATACTCTAACTCAGGCGAGTAAAACCTTGAGACTTCCTTAGATTTCATGCACCAGCTGTTGTTTACAAATATACATTGACAGCCACCCCTTGTCTTACCAGAGGCCGCTGTTCTATCCTGCTGAAAAAGCTTAAAACCCGCCAGCTGTATTTTATTCATGTCATCGTTCAGCCAAGATGTTAAAGTTTTTAAAGTCCTGTTGGTAGGATATACGTGATCGTAGTTTGTCTATTTAATATCGATTGACTGTGCGTTGGCTAATAGGACCCATTGTAAAAGTAGATTATCCTCTCGGCGACGGATCCTAACAAGGCACCCGGATCTTCATCCATGATACCACCGTATCTATCTCCTGCGAATGACGGGGATGAGGGCCTTGTTGGGCGTCTAAAGTAAATCCTTCCCATCCGACTCATTGAAGAAAAAGTATTCCTCCAGTATGTGGTGAGTAATCGCTGTCCTGATATCTAGAAGCTATTTTCAGTCATAAGACACGGTGGAAGAAACATTATGTACAAAATAACTTGCAAATAACGCAAAAAAACCATACACAATAGCACAATTAGTTACCGTACTGTATAACGGCAGCCCTCTCCTTCGGCGGCATTCTACAAAAGCTATCTGCATTCGGAGTATTGTCGCAAAGAAGGTGCAGCTCTTACAATAGGTGAATCTTTGGTATGAGATTTTGTTCTGGAAACGTTACTGTATAATTATTAGTTAGTCCAAATCCTTTCTTTGAACCAACTTCCTCCCCAGAGCAACCACAGTGGAAGGCCTACAATGACTGAACAGGAGTCCCAACAAGCAGACTAATCCAACAGGAGACCAATTTATTTATTTATATTTGTTACCCACCACGATTTCTGCATTGTTAGACATAGTTAGACATTTTGCTACCCATTCATTTGAATGTTTGTGTTATCAAGAGCTTAAGTAGTCTGGATTGCAAGGAGTGGTTTTTTAAATGATCCACATGCCCCGGGACATAGACCTAAATCCATTTGGACATGGGCTTAGAGCTTGTAAGTCTATTATTCCCATCTGATACGGAGGCTAAGCGCAAAAACACCACATTGTCTACCAGTGGTTAAACTGATTCTATTGTATTTCTATTCTCTGTCGATAACACACCCCTTCCACCACCAGACACTCATTCATAGACACACTTAATATGCTATACCTCACCAATCTGTGAGAGTATGAACTTGAAATATGTGGCTGTATTTACTATGAGAAGGTAACAATACCAGTAGCGAGTGAGACCAGAGAGAGAGAGAGAGAGATAGAGAGCGATTGAAAACGTGAGAGAGCGAGAGAGAGAGAAAGAGCGAGAGAGAAAAAAAGAGGGAGGGAGGGAGGGAGGTGAAAGAGAGGGAGAGGGAGAGGGAGAAAGAGAGGGAGAGGGAGAAGGAGAGGGAGAAAGAGAGGGAGAGGGAGAAGGAGGGAGAATGGAGCTGGGCTGAGGGAGGCTAAGCTGCTAGATGAAAGAGTGATGTTTGCAAGGAGGTGATTGGTTCTCCCTGTGGAACAATGATGGCTCCCACTGAGCCTGTTTTTGTGATATGAAATCTGAATTGAAATAAATTGGAGGAAAAGGAAAAATAATGAACTGCTGTGGATGATGATAACACAAATCACACATAACATTGGAAAGTGAATGCTGCCTCCCCAGCCACTGAAGCACAGCCATTGACAGACAGTCACATTGAGAGAAACAGAAAACAGACCACAAATACCCTACTGGTCACTGATATCGGCTAGAAATAGGTCCATATCATATATGGGCTATATAAGGTCCCACAGTTGGCAGTGCATGTCGGAGAAAAACCAAGCCATGAGGTCAAAGGAATTGTCCGTAGAGCTCAGAGACATGCTTGTGTCGTGGCACAGATCTGGGGAAGGGTACCAAAACATTTCTGCAGCATTGAAGGTCCCCATGAACACAGTGGCCTCCATCATTCTTAAATGGAAGAAGTTTGGAACCACCAAGACTCTTCCTAGAGCTGGCTGCCCGGCCAAACTGAGCAATCAGGAGAGAATGGTCTTGGTCAGAGAGGGGACAAGAACCCGATGGTCACTCTGATAAAGCTCTAGAGTTCCTCTGTGGAGATGGGAAAACCTTCCAGAAGGACAATCTCTGCAGCACTTCACCAATCAGGCCTTTATGGTAAAGTGGCCCAATGGAAGCCATTCCTCAGTAAAAGGCACATGACAGCCTGTTTGGAGTTTGCCAAAAGGCACCCAAAGACTCTCAGACTATGAGAAACAAGATTCTCTGGTCTGATTAAAACAATTTTGAACTCTTTGTCTTAAATGCCAAGTGTCACCTCTGGAGGAAATCTGGCACCATCCCTACGGTGAAGCATGGTGGCAGCAGCATCATTCTGTGGGGATGTTTTTCAGCGGCAGGGACTTGGAGACTAGTCAGGATCAAGGGAAAGATGAACCGTACAAAGTGCAGAGAGATCCTTGATGAACACCTGCTCCAGAGCGCTCAGGACCTCAGACTGGGACGAAGGTTCACCTTCCAACAGGACAAAGAAACAAACTTAAGCTCACGGCCAAGACAAAGCAGGAGTGGCTTAGGGACAAGTCTCTGAATGTCCTTGGGTGGCCCAGCCATAGTCTGGACCTGAATCCGATCGAACATCTCTGGAGAGACCTGAAAATAGCTGTGTGGCAAACGCTCCAACTTGACAGAGCTTGAGAGGATCTGCAGAGAAGAATTGGAGAAACTCCCCAAATACATGTGTGCCTAGCTTTTAGCATCATACCCAAGAAGTCTTGAAGATGTAAGCTTTGCCAAAGGTTCTTAAACAAAGTACAGAATAAAGGGTCTGAAAACTTATGTAAATGTGATATTTCCATGCTTCTACATTTTCTTCATTTCTGAAAACCAGTTTTTGCTTTGTCGTTGTGGGGTATTGTGTGTAGTTTGATGAGAAAAAAACTAACAATTTAATGCCTTTTAGAATAAGGCTGTAACGTAACAAAAGTCAAGGGGTCTGAATACTTTCCAAAATGCACTGCATATGGATTGGATCGTGCAAAGGTCGTAGAGAATTTGCAGATACTGGCAGTTTTATTCTGGATTGTGTACTTCACAAGAGTCTTTTACACAGCAACATGAATACAAGTTCATACTGATTAACATTGGATTCTCTTGAACACATCATATTTGCTCTTTTGTAAAGTCCCCACAACAAGCCAGCTCGACTCCTACTTTCAGCCTGTCATTCCGGCTCTTGTCTTCGCAGTGGCTGATCAGGCATGCCCAGATAAATAGCCTAGTGTGCAACTGCAAGATTTGGCTGTTATGCAACACTACATGAATATTTAATCACAGACTCCGTAAGAACATTGGAGTCAGGATGTTTAGACTCAGAGGACAAATGTAGGGAACCTCAGCGAAGATGTTAAGCCACAGTCATGTCAGCCATGATTCTGTCTCAGCTAACAATATTGCCCTGCCATGTTAGAGATACTGGTAACTGCCAAAATAAAGGAAACACCAACATAAAGTGTTTTATTACGGTGTTGGGCCTCCATTATCCACCAGAACAGCTTCATTGTGCCTTGGCATAGATTCTAGAAGTGTCTGGAACTCTATTGGAGGGATGTACATCATTCTTCCACAACAAATTCCATCATTTGGTGTTTTGTTGATGGTGTTGGAAAACACTGTCTCAGGTGTCTCTCCACAATCTCCATAAGTGTTCAATTGTGTTGAGATCTGGTAACGGCCATGGCATACGGTTTATATAATTTTCATGCTTGTCAAACCATTCAGTGACCGCTCGTTCGATTCTGCAAGGATCTTTGTCAGGTCATTTCACCGGAAGTGTACATCAGACATAGGCCAAGCACCAACTGGGGCGGTCTCTATATAGTTCAGCTGAAATGGGCAACACTGCAAATATATAGCTACACTTCTTGAATATTATAACTGCAACACTTCAAATATATACAAATATGTAGCTGTATAGTTATATACAGTGAGGGAAAAAAGTATTTGATCCCCTGCTGATTTTGTACGTTTGCCCACTGACAAAGAAATGATCAGTCTATAATTTCAATGGTAGGTTTATTTGAACAGTGAGAGGCAGAATAACAACAAAAAATCCAGAAAAACGCATGTCAAAAATGTTATAAATTGATTTGCATTTTAATGAGGGAAATAAGTATTTGACCCCTCTGCAAAACATGACTTAGTACTTGGTGGCAAAACCCTTGTTGGCAATCACAGAGGTCAGACGTTTCTTGTAGTTGGCCACCAGGTTTGCACACATCTCAGGAGGGATTTTGTCCCACTCTTCTTTGCAGATCTTCTCCAAGTCATTAAGGTTTCGAGGCTGACATTCGGCAACTCGAACCTTCAGCTCCCTCCACAGATTTTCTATGGGATTAAGGTCTGGAGACTGGCTAGGCCACTCCAGGACCTTAATGTGCTTCTTCTTGAGCCACTCCTTTGTTGCCTTGGCCGTGTGTTTTGGGTCATTGTCATGCTGGAATACCCATCCACGACCCATTTTCAATGCCCTGGCTGAGGGAAGGAGGTTCTCACCCAAGATTTGACGGTACATGGCCCCGTCCATCGTCCCTTTGATGCTGTGAAGTTGTCCTGTCCCCTTAGCAGAAAAATACCCCCAAAGCACAATGTTTCCACCTCCATGTTTGACGGTGGGGATCGTGTTCTTGGGGTCATAGGCAGCATTCCTCCTCCTCCTCCAAACACGGCGAGTTGAGTTGATGCCAAAGAGCTCCATTTTGGTCTCATCTGACCACAACACTTTCACCCAGTTGTCCTCTGAATCATTCAGATGTTCATTGGCAAACTTCAGACGGGCATGTATATGTGCTTTCTTGAGCAGGGGGACCTTGCGGGCGCTTCAGGATTTCAGTCCTTCACGGCGTAGTGTTACCAATTGTTTTCTTGGTGAGTATGGTCCCAGCTGCCTTGAGATCATTGACAAGATCCTCCAGTGTAGTTCTGGGCTGATTCCTCACCGTTCTCATGATCATTGAACAATGTTCTTATAAGTTCCGAGAATTATATTCAGTTCCACAAAAATTGCCATCAAAGCGCCTATGCAAAGCAATCACTCTGTCACTCAGAAACCTCTCCTCCCAGTGTCTACCTGCCAGCTTTTTCTATGGTAGTTAAAGATACTATTAGTTATCATGCTTCACATTAGATTTATTAACTACAAAAAGGTTATATTTGTTTTGATTTCTGGTAGCACGGCACACACAGGAATGAAAGGCCTCTTATTAATATCCTAAAAAGGCCTCTTACTAATATCCTAAACACAGTATAATGCACATCATATCATGATGCTAAGCACTTTAAAAAATAATACTGGTTCTGTTCATAACAAAACAATTGGAAAATAATTTGGGTTCCAACCCCTGGTTCCTATACCCCGTAGTGGTTGTCATAATAATATACATTTATGTTGAATAGACATAAACCATGCCAGGAAAATGCACACCACATCATAATAGAACCCTCATTTACGCAAGTATTTCCATTACTTTTGTAGTTACCTGTAGACAGCAGTAATCTTAGCATGTAAATCTCAGTGGGACAAACTTTTATTTTTAGATGTATGCCAGCAATGCCACTACACAACACAACACTAAGAAATACATTAAATGCACTATAACAGTGACAAACAGTGCCCACAAACTGTTAGTGTCATGGTTCCTCCTGGCACCAGAGGGTGGCAGAGACTTTTATTGCACTCAGGTGTGTGTTATTATTTCATGATTGCGTCCCTGTTAAAAGAGGTGTGTTTTCTGTGGTCCTTTTGAGAAGCTTGAATTGTTTACCATGTGCGGTCATTTCCTGAGTGAGTTTTCGAGACTTAGTGTTTGTTGTTTTTGTAGTTTACTTTGATCCGGTGACTACTGTTTCTCAGTAAAGTATTTATGTTAATCCTTAACCACTAATTCCTCGTCTGGTCTCTTCTCTGCACCTGGGTCCAACCTCACCACGTCACAGCAAGATTCTGCCATAACATGGACCCAGCAGAGATCACCCAGATCCGGAATGTGGTAGCCCACCAAGGAGCACTGTTAGGACAGCAGCAAGAACAGCTCTACCAAATCTCTGGGCACTTGCCGAGACCCTCCAAACACGACACGCCCCCAACCCAGGAGGAGCCAATGCCCAGGTCTCACCGCCCAGTGCTACAGACATTGCCGTGGTTCCTCCAGGGAACCTGCACCGGGAACCCAAGATCCCAGCCCTCGAGCGGTATGACGGCCACCTGGGAGGATGCAAGGGGTTCCTCACTCGGTGTTCTCTGGTGTTCGAGCTACAGTTCCCCTCATTCCACACCGATCGGGGCATTATCGCCTACATCATCTCTCTACTCTCGGGCAAGGTCCTGGCGTGGGCAACTGCGGTGTTGGAACAGCAGCCACCATATTGCAGATCCATAGTAGCCTTCACTGCTGAGCTGCGACGAGTCTTTGACCACCCAGTCGACGGACAAGAAGCGGCCAGCCGACTGTTCAACCTCTGCCAAGGGGCCAGACCAGTGGCTGACTTCGCCATTGAGTTCCGTGCCCTCGCCGCCGAGAGTGGGTGGAATATGGAGGTGCTGGTTACCGCTTTCCAGTAGGGTCTGTCTAACTCTTTCAAAGATGAACTGTCCACTCGGGAACTGGAATAGGACCTCGAGCCCCTGATAACGCTGGCAATCAGGATTGACAACCGCATCCAGGAACAGGTGAGACAGAGCCCTTTTGACACCACACCAGCATTCCAGTTTCCTGAGCACCCCAAGGCCACCGAGCCCAGCATAGAGGATCCCATGCAGCTGGGTCGCACACGTCTGAGCCCATAGACGCATGCGCGAAGGCTGCTGCATCTTGGCGTAGGTCTCTGTTTCTCCATGCTACCTGCCCAGAGCTCCCGGGAAACGCCAGGGCTTGCCAGTAGACAGGGGGAGACCCTGACGAGCTGTGCAGTTACCTCCAGGCTACTCAGTCACCGTCTGTTACTACCTGCAGCCCTCCACTGGGAAAACCGTCAGCAGCAGATTCAAGCCTTTTTTTTTAAATGTATATATTTTTTTTATGTTTCTCTCTTTTTTTTCTTTCTTTTTTTTAAGGGGTGAATCAGCTTAATATTGCGGAAAGAATATTGCTTCCATCAATGTAATTGTCAGCATCATTTCCAATCCCCCATATATTTTTTGGGGTATATATATATATATATATATATATATATATATATACTGCTCAAAAAAATAAAGGGAACATTTAAACAACACAATGTAACTCCAAGTCAATCACACTTCTGTGAAATCAAACTGTCCACTTAGGAAGCAACACTGATTGACAATACATTTCACATGCTGTTGTGCAAATGGAATAGACAACAGGTGGAAATTATAGGCAATTAGCAAGACACCCCCAATAAAGGAGTAGTTCTGCAGGTGGTGACCAAAGACCACTTCTCAGTTCCTATGCTTCCTGGCTGATGTTTTGGTCACTTTTGAATGCTGGCGGTGCTTTCACTCTAGTGGTAGCATGAGACGGAGTCTACAACCCACACAAGTGGCTCAGGTAGTGCAGCTCATCCAGGATGGCACATCAATGCGAGCTGTGGCAAGAAGGTTTGCTGTGTCTGTCAGCGTAGTGTCCAGAGCATGGAGGCGCTACCAGGAGACAGGCCAGTACATCAGGAGACGTGGAGGAGGCCGTAGGAGGGCAACAACCCAGCAGCAGGACCGCTACCTCCGCCTTTGTGGAAGGAGGAGCAGGAGGAGCACTGCCAGAGCCCTGCAAAATGACCTCCAGCAGGCCACAAATGTGCATGTGTCTGCTCAAACAGTCAGAAACAGACTCCATGAGGGTGGTATGAGGGCCCGACGTCCACAGGTGGGGGTTGTGCTTACAGCCCAACACCGTGCAGGACGTTTGGCATTTGCCAGAGAACACCAAGATTATCAATTTTGGATTTCTATTTGCCATATATTTTTCAACTGTGCTTGTGCTGTGATACTTCACAAAACAATTGAACCTTTCTATTCTCATAGCTTCCACAGATTGCAAATCAAAAATAAACATTTTTGCTAAAATAATTATTATATATTTGATTGATTGACTATGGCTTTTCAAATCACCCAGTATTGCTATCTGCAGCGTTAGTTCTAGGCAAATGTTGCAATTCTTCAGCCATTCCTGGACCTGTGACCAAAAACGAGCTACATATGGACAATAGCAAAATAAATGATCTAATGACTCTGCCTCCGCACAGCAGAATCTACAGAGCTGGGAAGATTGTATCCCCCATATATATAACATTCTATTAGTTGCAAGAATTTTGTATAGTAATTTAAATTGAAAAGTTAGAAGTTTTGAATCTAGCGTTGTTTTGCGTATCAATTCATAAACCATGTGCCATGGAATGGGTACATCGCAAATCTCCTCCCAACCATTCTGCAATTTATATGGCACAGCTGTCAGTTCTTTGGTCCTTAAAATGAAATTGGTATATGTTTTTATTTATCACACTTTTCTTTAACCATTTATGTACAGGGCCGACATACAAGTTCCTTACTTTTTTCCCCTTCTACTTGCCTCTTCCATTTTTGTGGTAATGCTGCAATTAATTGTTTGTAATTTTGGGTAGAGCAGACATATCCATAAGTCTGAGTTACCTGCATGTGTGACATCACCAGTCCTATTTATAATATCATTGTCACGTCCTGGCCAGTATAAGGGTTAATTGGTATTGTAGTTTGGTCAGGACGTGGCAGAGGGTATTTGTTTTATGTGGTTAGGGGTGGTGTGTTTGTTGTAGGGCAGTTGATTTAGGTATTCCGGGGTTTTTGGGCACTGTTTGATTTTCATGTATTCTATGTTTAGTCTAGTGTGTCTGTTTCTATGTTTGGGTTCATTGGGGTTGGGACTCTCAACTGAAGGCAGGTGTTGTCTATTTGCCTTTGATTGAGAGTCCCATATATGAGGGTGTGTTTGTTTGTCTTTTGTGGGAGATTGATTTTGCACTGCGTTTTATATAGCCTGCAAAACTGTCATTCGTCGTTCTTGTTTTCTCATGTTCAACGTCATTTAATAAATTAAGATGATGAGCACCAACTCTACTGCGTATTGGTCCACGTTCTCAGACGACGATTTCTCTATATCATCGGAAGATGAAGAAACTTGTGACAATCATTCACTAAAATTATTCCTTTTTTAAACATTTCTTCGAAAAATTTTTTTTTGATCAATTACTATATTTGAATTTAACCACAATATTTGTTGTATTATTTGTTCTGTCTTTTCAGGTGGATTAAACTGAAATTGCAACCAACTTTCTAAGGCTTGTTATTTCTAAGGCTTGTTGTATATTTTGGAGATTATTTCCTTTTCAAACAACCGAAAGTGGGCAGGTGTAATCTGAATAAAGGGAAAAAGGCCCTTCTTGAACAGGATGAGACATTCATACCAATTTACTAGAAAACCAGTTTGGATTTAAGTATAACTTTGGTATGACTGATGCCTTTAGTGAGAGGTCTAATGCTTTAATATTTAATCATTTCTGCCCTCCGAATTCATATTCGTTATATACATAGGCCCTTTTAATTTTATCTGGCTTGACGTTCCAAATAAAATTGAATATTTTTTGTTCACATAATTTAAAAAGCTGGTCACTAGGTGTATGCAAAACCATAAGCAAATAGGTAAACTGTGATATGACTAAAGAGTTAATCAGGGTGATTTTTCCACAAATAGACAGGTATTTTCCTTTCCATGGTAGCAAGATCTTATCTATTTTTGCTAACTTTCTATAGAAATGTATTGGAGTGAGATCATTTCTTTCTTTTGGGATTTGTATACCGAGTATGTCCACATCTCCATCAGACCATTTAATTGGTAAACTACATGGTAATGTAAAATGTGCATTTTTTTGTGATCCAATACGTAATATCATAATTTGGTTTTAATCCAGAGAGGATAGCAAAAGTATCTAGATCCTCTATGAGGCCGTGGAGAGACTCTAATTGTGGTTTTAAAAGAAAACATGAATCATCTGCATACAATGACATCTTAGTTTTTAAGCCACGGAGTTCTAATCCCTTAATATTATTGTTTGATCTAATCTTAACAGCTAACGGCGGATTCAAGCCTTTGTGGACCCCGGGGACGTGGATCATTTTATTGATCAAAACTTTGCCAGAGTTACAGATCCGCTGCGTTAAATGTCCCATCCCTCTGCAGATTCAAGCTCTCAATGGATGCCCAATTGACTCCAGTCAGGTGGAATATCAGACCAAGCCCATTCTATTGCAGGTAGGGGTGAACTACTCTGAGACTCTTAGTTTTAAATTGATCACTGCTCCCGAGAACCCCCTTATCCTAGGATACCCCTGGCTAGCGCTACATAACCCACTAGTTTCCTGGTCCACAGGACACCTACTAGACTGTGGTAAGGACTGCCAGACTAAATGTCTAAGTCCCCCACCAAGAATCTCACTGTGTCCTCCTGCATCCCTTGAAGACCAAGACTTTTCCGCTCTCACACCCGAACACTTTGACCTCTAGGAGGCCTTCAGTAAGAGGCAGGCCGTCACCCTCATCGTCCTTACGACTGTGCCATAGAACTCCTACCCAGCGCCACACCTACCCAGGGTCACCTGTACTCCCTCTCGACCCCTGAAGCAGCAGTCATGGACAATTACAACCTGGAGTCGCTGGAGACAGGTTTCCTTCACCCCTCTACATCCCCTGCTGGTGCAGGCTTCTTCTTCGTGGGTAAGAATGATGGAGGCCTGTGTCCCTGCATCGACTACAGAGGGCTGAACCAGATTACGATCATGAATTGTTATCTCCTATCCCTGATGTCCTCTGCATTGGAGTTGGTCCAAGGGGCCCAATTATTCACCAAACTGGACCTCTGCAATGCTTACAATCTGGTGAGAATCAGGGATGAAGATGAGTAAAAGACTGCCTTTAACACCCCTAGTGACCACTATGAGCATTTAGTCATGCCCTTCGGAATATCGAACTCACCGTCAGTCTTTCAAGCACCCTGAGGTATATGTTGAATCGGTTCGTCTTTGTTTACCTCGATGACATCTTGATCTTCTCCAAGAACCTTCCGGAACACATACTGCACGTCCACCAAGTCTTGAGACGCCTCCTACAGAGTCAATTATATGTCAAGATAGAGAAGTGTGAGTTCCACGTATCCCAGGTTTCCTTCCTGGGTCACATTATCTCTACTGCAGGCATCCAAATCGACCTCGTAAAGATTGAGGTGGTCACCAACTGGTCCCTTCTCACCTCACTCAAGCAGGTCCAGCGGATCCTCGGGTTTGCCAGTTTTTACAGGCGTTAGATACGCAACATTGGTGCATTGGCAGCACCTCCCATGGTCTTAACCCACAAGTCCCCGACCTGTTTTTGCTGGACCCCCGAGGCTGACAGAGCATTCATGGAGCTCAAGGGATGTTTCACCTTTGGACACATCCTTGTTCATCCTGATCCGACTCATTCCTTTATGGTGGAGGTGGATGCCTCGGACAACAGTGCAGGGGCAGTCCTTGCACAGTGGAACGAGGCGGACAGGAAACTGCACCCATGCGCCTGTCTATCCAAGATGTTCTCGCCAGCGGAACGCAAATACGATGTAGGCAACCGGAAGCTCTTGGCAATTAAGTGGGCTGTTGAGGGGTGGAGACATTGGTTGGAGGGAGCACCTCATAATTTCGTGATTTGGACAGACCAAAATAAATTTGTCTCCATTCAAGTAGCCAAGAGGTTGAATGCTCGCCAGGCTAGGGGGGGCTCTGTTTTTTAACAGGTTTGATTTCACACTAGCCTATTGCCCGGGATCCAAGAATCAGAAGGCAGACGCCCTGTCCCGACAACACTATGTCTCTAACGAGGAGAGGGACCCCGAGCCCATTATCCCCAGCTCACGCATTGTGGCCCCTGTGATATTGAGTATTGAGACCACGGTCTGATAAGCCCAGACCTGAACCTGACCCCGGCGGGGGACCCACTAACAGACTTTACGTTCCGTGATCAGACCGCTCCCAAGTACTACAATGGGGACACTCCTCTAAATAAACTGGGCATCCAGAGGTTAAACAGACACTGGAGTTCCTGAGGCGGAAATTCTGGTAGTCCAGCATGATGGAGGATGTGAGATCCTTTGTTGCGGCCTGTTCCATCTGTGCCCAAAGCAATTCTTCACATCAGTGACCGGACGGGTTGCTCCAACCTCTGCCCATCCCCAGCCGGCCCTGGTCTCATCTGTCTGTAGACTTTTTTACAGGGTTATCTCCATCTCAAGGGCTTACCACTATTCTGGTGGTCGTTGATCGGTTCTCCAAGGCAGCCCATTTCATCGCCTTACCCAATTTACCTTCAGCTAGGGAGAACTGGGTGCCCATGATCTCATGATTATCCATGTCTTTCGACTACACGGACTTCCCCAGGACATTGTCTCAGATCGTGAGCCCGAGTTCGTCGCACGGTATTGGAATGCCATCTATTCCCTGTTGGAGACATCGGTGTGTCTCTCCTCAGGGTTACACCCTCAGTCGAATGGCCATATTGAGCGGGCCAACCAGGAGCTGGAGAAGTTCCTCCACTGTTTCATCTCCAGTATGGCCAGCAACTAAAGCAAGTTCCCCGTCTGGGTGGAGTATGCTCTTAACACACTGCCGAACTCATCCACTGGACTGTTGCCATTTGATTGTCAGTTCGGGTTCGCCCCCCCCCTCCCCCCCAGGTTCCTGATCAAGGGGCAGAAGTGGGGGTGCCATCAGCCAAGGCATTAATTCGACTTCCCAGGTCCATGAGTGTCTGTCCGTCCTTTCATGTCTGTTAAAAGAGGTGTGTTTTCTGTGGTCCTTTGCAGAAGCTTGAATTGTTTACCATGTGCATACGTGTGCATTAATTTCCTGAGTGACTTCTTTTGCTAGTGTATTGTGATCCTGCGGTTACTGTTTCTCAGTAAAGTATTTAAGTTTATCCTTAACCACTGATCCCTCATCTGATCTCTTCTCTTCTCCTGGGTCCAACCACATCAGAGTTAGGGCATGCATAAAGCTGTCCAAATACCAGACTCCCAACAGCAGTCCCAACACCTTACCACTGCTACACCTGGCTATCAGCAGAGCCTTATCCTGCAGTGAAACAGTTAATTCAGCCTCATTTACTGCCTTTTAAAAAAGCATAGCTGATATGGCTGACTTGCTTAAACAAATGTGGTTTCTACTGACAATTTAGATGTACAAACTATGGCATAAGGGGACAATGAGTAGATCATTTTATTTATTTTTATTTTTTAATTTCACCTTTATTTAACCAGGTAGGCCAGTTGAGAACAAGTTCTCATTTACAACTGCGACCTGGCCAAGATAAAGCAAAGCAGTGCGACACAAACAACAACACAGAGTTACACATGGAATAAACAAATACAGTCAATAACACAATAGAAAAGTATATATACAGTGTGCAAATGAGGTAAGATTAGGGAGGTAAGGCAATAAATATGCCGTAGTGGCGAAGTAATTACAATTTAGCAAATAAACACTGGAGTGATAGATGTGCAGAAGATGTTTGCAAGTAGAGATACTGGGGTGCAAAGGAGCAAAACATAATAATAACAATATGGAGATGAGGTAGTTGGATGGGCTATTTACAGATGGGCTATGTATAGGTGCAATGATCTGTAAGCTGCTCTGACAGCTGATGCTTAAAGTTAGTGATGGAGATATGAGTCTCCAGCTTCAGCCAATTTTGCAATTCGTTCTAGTCATTGGCAGCAGAGAACTGGAAGGAAAGGCAGCCAAAGGAGGAATTGGCTTTGGGGGTGACCAGTGAAATATACCTGATAAGAGGCAATACGTAATTTCGATTAAGACATTAATGAGCGAGCTAGGACGGACGTAGTCAATATAATTATTTGATCAGCACTTTTTAAATGTACAGTGACAGAATTCAGAACATGGGCCGTTCTTACAGTATTCTCCCTTCACACCACGTCAGTAGGATAAATAAAGGGGCATATAAGCAGACAATGAAAGCTCTTACAATATTCAATAATTACATTTCTCTAAAACAGGCACCACCAAGTCAGAACAGTAGGCAAAATTAAGAGGGGGAAAAGGGACCAAATTATTAGGGTGAGGGACATGGGATACAAACAGCTTACTACACAACATACACTTAATGTTACGTACTTAGCTACAGTATACATATCTCCCTGGCAAATTACATAATTTATGTCGCAGCATAGCATACATTTTTGGACTCGCCTTGTTGCGCTGTGCTCACTTGAACAGTAAGGTGGCACTGCAGTCCTTCGTAGGCAAATTTTGTCATCAAAGTCTGGCATTCTCTGGATTTATGGTGCTTTCGAGAAACCTGGTCGAATCATGATGATGTCAGTGATCTTCAGGTCGGAACTCTAGAAAGAGGCCTGAGTTCCCGACTTGCAATTCCAAGTTGGATGATGTATTTTTCTAAATGTATTTTCCCAGTCAGAGCTGTTCCCAGTTGCCTTGAACTCACTGAAGTCAGATTTCCCAGTTCTGAGTTTACAGTTGTTTTGAGTGCGGCAGAAGTCATGCTGGATTGACAGCATGGGCAATATTGAATGTTTATCCTTTAAAGCTTGGAAAAGCGACCCTTAAACTCAGACTTGGAACCACAAACCCACTCCACTGAATAGCAGGCTATTGATTGCTTTCCCGTGCTTGCAGTTAGCCACTAATTCCTTCCAAATTACTCATTGTTGAATTTGAATTTCCAACTTGTTGTCTAATGTTTATGTCCAATGGCTGATGAGCACGATACATTTTATCTATAATTTCTCTTCATTATTTCTCTCCATATGAGTAGGATTAAAAAGCATTTGCCAGTAGATTGTCGACTTGATTCATGATGATGACTGCTAGCTTGCTAGCTAAGATTTTGAAAATATGACAACCGGAAGCTCTTGGCCGTTAAGTGGGCCGTTGAGGGGTGGAGACACTGGTTGACATGTTGACATGTATGATGAAAGTATGATGTTGACATCGGTCCAATCAAAGCTACTGTAGATATAACGTGATTTGACGTAATTGTATCTGTGGCCAATGATCTTGAGCCTACTTGGATGGGCACTGAATTTTCAAGCTCTACCCTTAGATTTGGCGGTGATGTAGTGTCCCAATGAGTGACAGAACACTGAGCCAATCACGGCGCAACTAGAGAACATTACCAACCCCTACGCTCCGTATTTTCAGCTGGCTGCCCCACCACCACAGAAAGCACTGAGCTAGGCTGAAACATCTTAATTTTGAAGCTGCCTTACTTAAGAAATCAAAACAGATGTAACGTCTGCTTCTAACTCACACTCTCAAACACGTAGATCCCCTGAACGCAGCTCACTTTCCAGCCCACTTTCCAGCTCACACTCAAACACATAGATCCCCTGAACGCAGCTCACTCTCCAGATCCCAATCACCTGAATTCTGATCACCTGTTCATACACCTGTATGTCATTATCACACACTATTTAGTTCAGTTCTTTGCATCCTTCATTATGAGGTATTGTTTGTTTTGTGACACAATTCTATTCGGAGTGCTGGGTTTCCGTAATTTAATCCTCCTGTGTATGATAGTTTTGGCCTGCCTCACTAATGATGCCTTTCGCCTATTCCCTGCCTGTACTTTAGCCTATCGGATTTCCTGTTTTCAACCTATTGCCTGATCTCCCGGATGACGTTACAAGCCTTTTCCCTGCCTGTATTGTTGCCTTTTTGGACCCCCCGTGTATGACCTTCTGCCTGCCCCTGGACCCAGCTACCTGCCTCCTCATGTGGTCCTTTACCAATAAACACCTGCTGCGCCCTGCGCTTGAAACCAGCTCTCTGTCTCCCATCGTGTTCATTACAATAGAGACCAAGTTTGTATGCGGCTTTATTAACTCAAATATTATTTTAAATGTTGTACATTGTTTGCAAACTGATATGTGAAACAAAATCATGTCAAAATAACATACAAAACAGGCAACCCCCATCCCAAAAAACCCACTTAATTTTTTGCTAAAAAGGTCGGGCTCAAAACAGGCCCTCAATGATGGCCTGTTGATCAAAACTGGGAAGAGGAGCTTCACATGTCATTTACCAGACTCATGAGAAAATGTACAGTACTCTAAATATGATTTATATATTTTCCCCCTAGAAAGACGCCTAGTATTCCGTCGAGGACGGTCTGAAATCACTACCCTACACAAACACTTCCCTATTGGCCTAACTACCCTGAAATAGCATCATGAAAGACATTTTGCAACAGAGATATGGCAGGTTCACGGGACTGAGGCTTGACTAAGCGACCTACTCAAAGTCTTCTTAAAAGCTGAAGTGTTGAAAGATGTTGATTTGCATATTGTTCAATATTATAGTCCAGTGTTTCATTAAGACTTGAGGAGTCTCTGCTTCTGCCTTCTTCCCTCTGTCTGTATTCTAAAGATTATAATGACTTTCTCTGACGCTGCCAAAGTTTAATTATTTTGGGTAGTTATGTATTTTTGACACTTACAATAGACATGTTTTTTACATTTTTCAAATACTACACGGCGTTGTTGCCACACATTAATAATATTAATTAACCACTTTGACAGTTCATTTAAGATAATGAATACAAATACTAATATTAGATAGCACACAATCAGTGCTAGACGGAGCGAAACCAAATACCCTGCTAGAGGAGAAGAAAAGAGAATGTTCAGACCCCCAAAAACCTGCAGAGCCTATAATTCAAAACTTCTCCTGTCAGACTTTTAAATCATTTTGAAAGTCAAACTGATTTTTCTTTGAAGGGAGGATCAGATGCCAAAGATGTAGATTTTGTTTTTGTTTTGTTCCCTTTCTTCTCAAAGCTAAAACTTCCCTCTAGGTGCTAATCAAAGCAATATATTTCCTCATCACATGCAGGTTGTAATATAAATATCCATTAATGTAATCTAATGTAATTTCCCCCATTAGATATGTAAGGCACTGTTTATAGCACTGTAGTTTTTCATCTTTGAAAAGCCGTAATGAGAAAAATGCTTTTTTTCGTGGAAGTTCTCAATATAGAAATACAGCACTGGCGTAAAAAATGATGGTCAGTCGTATTCCTCAAGCTATAACAGGCCAACAGATGGTCCATTTGCAGAGCACCTCCCAGTCCCCGCTCCCTCTATCTCTCTCTCAGCTCTCAGCACTGCACCACTCCTTCCCAGCTATAGGCCTGAATGTATAACAGAGGGGAATAAGTCACTGTCTCAGTCTTAACTACCACACACATTACCTCTGAAGTATATGCCATTTGGGAGAGTGGGTTCATTTTTAACATCTCAGAGCCCATTCGGTTTGATCTCTGCTGTAGTAAGTCCAGGATATACATACTGCGCTCAGTGAGCAGTCAGTTTCTCTTCAGTCAATATGGCTTAGCTTATCTCCTGAGTGTTTCAGCATTAGCCTCCCAAAGCTATTGGCGTTAACCAGGTTAGGAGCCCAGGGTGAGGGTGTCAGAAAGGGAGAATGGTTTGTAGCCTGGCTGGGACTACAGGAGAGGCTAAGTAAGACAATACTATTAAGTACCCTCATGCAGTATTTACATCTAGGACAAAGTCTTCTCTTGTATTTCAGGTGGGAACAAAATGTAACACAATCCCCCCCCCCCACACACACACACACACACCTACATGGATCCCCCGATGGCCTATTGAACCAAGTATTCAAAACAGGCTTATTTATCTCTTTCCTCCTCACCTGGAGACTTTGGCCTTAACCTCGGCACCATCTCTTAATTTAATGGCGAGAGGCTAGTAGGTAGCGCTAGGCTGGCGTTAGGTAGAGTGTATTACTCTCCTCCCTGGCCCTGTCTTTCCCACCGTGGTTAGTGTTCCCTTAAAACTTCTTCAGCCTACCATCCCGTTAGCGGGATCATTTTCCAGCGAAAACTCCTAGCGACATTAGCATAACGAAATTCAATATTTTTTTGTTTTCAAATATAGGGCTGTCTCATATCGTTTTATAGATACACCTCTCTTGAATCGACCCTCGTTGTCCGATTTCAAAAAGGTTTTACAGGAAAAGCACAATATTAGATTATGTTAGAGGAGTACATGGTAAAAGTCGCATCATATGAATTTTCCGAGCAAGCACACCCATCACATATAAACAAAAAACAGCTAAATGCAGCACTAACCTTTTACAAACTTCATCAGATGACACACCTAGGACATCATGTTACACACAGCATGCAATCTTTTGTTCAATAAAGGTCATATTTCTATATAAAAACAGCATTTTACATCGGCACCTGAGGTTGACTAACATTTTCCCATAAAATGCGTCCCGGGAAACTGTGCTACAATTTTATAATTAACTATTCGAAAACGATTTTTTTTATACATATTGTCAATCTAAGATTTATAGATGAATATCTCTTGAAAACACCAGTCAAAACAGATTTTAAATTAACTTTACAGGGTAATCACACTTTGAGATCAAATGGGATGCGATACCCAGAAATTGAGCTCGAAAACATAGCTCGGCGCCACCTGTGAACAATAGCACGTAACATCTTATATTGTATAATATCGCCAATAATCCCTCACCTTTAGTTGTCTTCATCAGAAATCACATCCCGATGTCCCAGGTCCATGACAAATGTATTTTCGGTCGAAAAAGTCCATGCTTTATGTTCCATTAGCTTCCTCTTGCTAGCGCGTCCTAAGGCTGTAATCAAATGTTGATCCGTGGGCGGCAGCTGTCTAACGCAAAATGACTGTTTACGGTAAGTGAGGGTCGTTCAAACATGTCAAACGTTTTATCACGTAATCGTCAGTGCCTGTTTCAACAAGAGAACCAATCAGATTCGAGTGGGACGATTTCATTGTGTTTCAAAAAACTTCCAAAGGTGGGGGCAGACACGGCCGCCAACGTCACAATGCTCATGGCCCTCCGACTGTGACCAATTGCCACATCGTCTCTTTCACTGAGTTTCCACCGTAGAACCCTCAAAACACTTTGTAAAGACTGGGGACATCTAGTGGAAGCACTGGAAAGTGCTCAATTTTCATTTTTTCACGTTGTGAATTATAGGTAAGGCTGTGAAGTCGAGTCGACAATTCAGATTTCCACTTCCTGGTTCAATCGGTCTCGGGGTTTTGACTGCCATACGAGTTCTGTTATACTCACAGACACCATTCAAACAGTTTTAGAAAATTTAGGGTGTTTTCTATCCATATAAAATAAGTATATGCATGTCCTAGCTTCTGACTTTGATTAGTAGGCCGTTGAAAATGGGAACGATTTTTTTCCAAAATGCGCTGTGGCGCCCCCTATCCTAGGGTAAATCGAAGAAGTTAATGAGGAGAGTACTCCGGTCTGGACCAGAGCTTGTTAGCAGGGCCTGAGGGTTAATGAGTGATAGTGTCTGTGCCACCTTCTTGTAAACACTAGCGGCCTTTAGCCAACGGGGTCAACCGAGGAGACGTATTTTGGTTTTTATTCAAGCGCTCCGGATACATGGTATATATTCTCAATGCACTAGCTGAAGCCATGCAACAAGAGAAAAGATACTGTGTTTTTAAAGGTGGAATATCATGCTCGGTTGAAGGTTATATGTGGCCACTCAAGGCACTGGATAGCTATTTCAATTCCTAGCATTCTATTAATACTAAGTCATTTAACTTCCCATTTTAATCTATTCTGTCTTTCTGACTCAAAGTAATTTTCTGTGATAACATGGCCTTGTGGAGAAAGACGATGTCCTTTGTGCATGACTTAAGGTTGCCTGGTGGTTTAATTTTAGCCTTGCCATCTCTTAGTCCTTCATCCACGAAGTTGACTTTAAGACACTATTTTCTGTGACTTTGGCTGTCAAGTCCTCTGCTTCGACTTTGCCTCTTACTTTAATTCAGGGGGTGTACAGTACTGTAATGTAGCCGGGCGGGGCAGTGTGCACTCTTGCGTCAAACTAACTGTTATATTTTCCTCCCCTTCTTTCTCTCCTTCCTCTTGGTGCCCCTCGGGAGTGTATGGAGGCAGTCTTAGAGGGTCCGTGGTGTCAGCGTCCTTGACTGAAGGCTGAAAGGATGTTCTAGCCGGGCCTCACGGGGTCCCACTCCAGCCCACATACCCACAAAACTGTCCTTGGGCTGGGCCTCAGGTCCTTGGACGAGGCCCCTGGCCCTGGTTCTCCTTTGCTCCCTGCTCCATGCCTTCACCCAGGGTCACTACTGCTGCTACTGTTCAATATGTTAATTATATTATTATAGGCCTTCACCCTAAGCATCATAAATATCCATTTCATGTGATTCATCATCACAATGTAGTCAGTTGTCAGCTAGATTGGAATGATTTGCAAGCAATATTGTAATGCAGGTTTTTAGTAACATGGGTAATTTTCAGTTTAGCCATCAGCTAGCGTATTACACCGGTTGCTGAATTGTTTTCAATTAATATTGTGATACATTAATCAGTAAAGGATATAACTCTCTCATGTCTGAAATTGATGCCAGGAAAGGCTTTTTGAAAGACCTATGAGTATGTTTATGACGGACTTAAAGGAGAGTTAACACGCTCATAGCTGTCACCACAGATTGTGCGTAGTGTGTTATCCATCGCACTGACATTCTCACACTGACACACACTGACACACTCACACACAAACATTCAGACATCTGTGTTCCCTGGTCCGTACAGTAGAGGCAGTGGCTGGCTGTTGAACTTTACTGAGCACATCTCTCTCCCCCTCTCTCTCTCCCTCTCTCCCCGCTCTCTCTCACACACACACACACACACACACACACACACACACACACACACACACACACACACACACACACACACACACACACACACACACACACACACACACACACACACACATACATATACACACACACACACAGTGGTGATGTAATTTGGTGCAACAGATGCAAAACAAGCTGGTAGGTGTGTTGTGTGTTCTTCTGAGCTGTGTGATCCAGAAAAACATGGTTTAAAACGCTATCCCTTTCATTCCCTGGGTTTATAACCAGCAGTATTAACAGACAAAGACCGTGTGTATGGGTGTGCATGTCTCCTATCAGTGTTGCTCAATGTCCAGTCTAACACACCTACCTTCTGGTCCCTGGGATGATGCTTTCTGGTGCCTGAGATGATTCTTACTGCTCCCTGGGATGATGCTTTCTGGTCCATAGGATGATGCTTACTGGTCCCTAGGATGATGTAATGTAAGCAGTCCACGACGGAGGAAGCGCCCTAGCTTGCTGGTCCCTGGCACAAAGAAGGTTGCGAAACATTGTTTTATGCAACCTTTCACTGCAAACTTACGCAAACTGTGTGTGTGTATGTGTGTGTGTGTGTTTGTGTGACCTCTATTGAAACTTGCCTAGATACATTTGTTTAATCAATTAGTTGCATTCATAGCCACGGGTCGTAGGGGTGGTGAGGGTGCTGCAGCACCCCCTGAGAAACCTGAATTGAAATAAAATATGAATAATAAAGTAAAATATGTATTTATTTATTTTTCTCTCACAAATGTAGTGCAATGGGCCTTTAACAGTCCTTGGTGAGCAGTCAGTTTCTCTTCAGTCAATATGGCTTATCTTATCTCCTGAGCGTTTCAGCATTAGCCTCCCAAAGCTATTGCTGCTAACATAACTCTTTAAGTAGCTAGAGTGGCTGTATTGTTCTGTACGGTTAGGGCCCAGAGTAAGGGTGTCAGAAAGGGAGAATGGCTTGTAGCCAGGCTGGGATATTAATAATAAAATAAAACAAATAAAAAATGTCTTCAGAAAAATAGTGCACTGGACCTATTTTTGTATTAGAGGCCTGATACATTGCATTCAGAAAGTGTTCAGACCCCTTCCCCTTTTCTACATATTTTTACATTACAGCCTTATTCTAAAATTGATAAAATAAAATGTTTTCCTCAAACACACAATATCCCATAATGACAAAGCGAAAACAGGTTTTTCGAATTTTTTGAAAATGTGTTAAAAGGAAAATACAGATATACATTATTTACATGAGTATTCATACCCTTTGCAATGAGATTCGAAATTGAACTCAGGTGCATCCTGTTTTCATTGATCATCCTTGAGATGTTTCTACAACTTGATTGGAGTCCACCTGTGTTAAATTCAATTGATTGGACATAATTTTGAAAGGCACATACTGGTCTATGTAAGGTCCCACAGCTGACTATGCATGTCAGAGCAAAAACCAAACCATGAGGTCGAAGGAATTGTTCGAAGAGCCACAAGACAGGATTGTGTTGAGGCACAGCTCTGGGGAAGGGTGCCAAAACAGTTCTGCAGTTTTAAGAACGAAGGTCTCCATCATTCTTAAATAGAAGAAGGTTGGATTCACCAAGTCTCTTCCTAGAGCTGGCCGCCCAGCCAAAGTGAGCAATTGGGGGAGAAGGGCCTTGGTCAGGGCGGTGACCAAGAACCCGATGGTCACTCTGATAGAGCTCTAGAGTTCCTCTGTGGAGATGGGAGAACCATCCAGAAGGACAACCATCTCTGCAGCACTCCACCAATCAGGCATTTATGGTAGAGTTGCCAGACGGAAGCGCCTCCTCAGTAAAAAGCACATGACAGTCCGCTTTGAGTTTGCCAAAGGCAACTAAAGGACTCTCAAACCATGAGAAACAAGATTCTCTGGTCTGATTAAATTAGATTAAACTGTTTGGCCTGAATGCCAAGCGTCACGTATGGAGGGAACATGGCATCATCTCTATGGTGAAGCACGGTGGTGCTGTGTGGAATATTTTTTAGGGCAGGAACTGGGAGACTAGTCAGGATCGAGGGAAATATGAATGGTGCAAAGTATAGAGTGTTCCATGATGAAAACCTGCTCCAGAGTGCTCTGGACCTCAGACTGGGGTGAAGGTTCAACTTCCAACAGAACAACGACCTTAAGCACACAGCCAAGACAATGCAGGAGTGGCTTTGGGACAAGTCTCTGAATGTCCTAGAGTGGTCCAGCCATTCATCTTGACAGAGCTTGAGAAGATCTGCAGAGAAGAATGGGATAAACTCCCCAAATACAGGTGTGCCAAGCTTGTAGCGTCATACCCAAGAAGTCTCAAGACTGTAATCGCTGCCAAAGGTGCTTCAACAAAGTACTGAGTAAAGGGTCGGAATAGTTATGTAAATGTGATATATAAGTTTAGTTTTAATACATTTGCAAAAATCTCTAAAACCCTGTTTTTGCTTTGTCATTATGAGGTATTGTGTGTCGATTGATGAGGGGAAAAAAACAATTTATTCAATTTTAGAATAAGGCTGTAACGTAACAATATGTGGAAAAAGTCAAGGGCTCTGAACACTTTCCGAATGCACTGTACGTCCCAGCCAGTACATATGTGACCTGTTTCAAGAAACTAGGTGTCATAAAATAGATCTGCAGGAGGGGTGAAGTCAAGCGCAGGAGACTTAGGTACGTGAAACACGTTTTAATGAAGAATTCAAGTCCAAAGAACCGAACTGACAAGGCAGGGTAAAAATGATTCCATAAAAGACAAAACACAGTCTAGGAACGTAGTGGGACGCAGCCCAGCAACCCAAATGCCAAAACGTGTAACGGTAAAAAGGACAAGAAAAATAAATTCCCAACCTACAATAACAGACACAAAACAATCGCGCACAACCCCAAACACAAAACAGACAGACTAAATACCCCACTAATTACTAAACAGAAAACAGGTGCTACACTAACCAGACATTACCAAAAGAAAACAGAAAAGGAAATCGGTGGCAGCTAGTAGGCCGGCGACGACGACCGCCGAGCGCCACCCGACTGGAGAGAGGCGCCACCTTCTGTGGACGTTGTGACACTAGGCGTATGTCATGGGTCAGTACTTCACAGGAGAGCCGTTTGAACGTCAACTGTTTTTAATCAAAATGCCATCTGTAAATACAAATAAAATGATTAAATTACATGCCAAGTTGGTTTAGCCACAGACAAATTCAGCAACCTTCCTGCTAGACATGATTGGCTGAGATAATGAGTGGGCTGGACACACCGAGAGATGAATTTGGATTGGTATGTCATATAGCACGCTTATGTCTATTTGAGCTGGTCAGTATGTCTAGGTAATCCTGTCTAACACAGCTTTTTTTAATGTATCATATTGTAAGCTGCATAAGTGTTGCTCTCCACTGTCTGGAGGACCGAGTTTTGAAATCAGTGGAATTCGAGTATGATAGCTAAGGAGATGGAGAAAACACCTGTCTCCGGATTACATCTTCAAACAAAGGGCAACCATGGCATCCGACAGGAGATGCGTCCATCCATTAATGATTTATACGGGTAAGATAGTCTAGCTAGCTACATTTTCAGATATTACACATTTCTAATCTTGACAGAAAGTGTTTTCATTATAAGTTAAAGTGTACTGTTAGCTACCTAGTTAACGTTTGCTGGCTGGCTCGCTAGCTAAAGTTATGTGTATGATCTACTTATTATTCGTATCTCAGAGCCATTTGCTTGGCTAGTTATAGCCTAATGTTAGCTTGCTAACATTGAACCTTGTTGGTTAGCTGCCTGCACATTCATGCAGGGTAGTAACATCATGAGTTGGGATTAACTCAAATCGAATTGTATTTGTCATTTGCGCCAAATACAACAGGTATTTCACCTTACAGTGAAATGCTTACTTAGAAAGCCCTTAACCAACAATGCAGTTTTAACAAAAATACCAAAAATATAAGAAATAAAAGTAACGAATAATTAAAGAGCAGCAGCAAAATAACAATAGCAAGTCTATATACAGGGTGTACCGGTAGAGAGTCAATGTGCGGGGGCACCGGTTAGTCGAGGTAATTGAGGTAATATGTATATGTAGGTAAAGTTATTAAAGTGACTATGCATAGATGATAAACAGAGAGTAGCAGCAGCTTAAAAGAGGGCGGGGGCAATGCAAATAGTCTGGGTAGCCATTTGATTAGGTGTTCAGGAGTCTTATGCTTGGGGGTAGAAGCTGTTTAGGAGCCTCTTGGACCTAGACTTGGCACTCTGGTATCACTTGCCGTGCGATAGCAGAGAGAACACTATGAATCGGGTGGCTGGAGTCTTTGACAATTTTTAGGGCCTTCCTCTGACAACGCCTGGTATAGAGGTCCTTGATGGCAGGAAGCTTGGTCCAAGTGATGTACTGGGCCATACGCATTACTCTTTGTAGTGCCTTGCAGTCGGAGGTCGAGCAGTTGCCATACCAGGCAGTGATGCAACCAGTCAGGATTCTCTCGATTGTGCAGCTGTATAACTTTTTGAGGATCTGAGGACCCATGCCAAATCTTTTCAGTCTCCTGAGGGAGTATAGGTTTTGTTGTGCCCTCTTCATGACTGTCTTGGTGTGCTTGGACCATGTTAGTTTGTTGGTGATGTGGACACCTTGGAACTTCAAGCTCTCAACCTGCTCCACTACAGCCCCATCGATGAGAATGGGGGCATGCTTGGTCCTCCTTTTCCTGTAGTCCACAGTCATCTTCTTTGTCTTGATCATGTTGAGGGAAAGGTTGTTGTCCTGGCACCACAAGGCCAGGTCTCTGACCTTTTCCCTATAGGCTGTGTCGTCGTTGTCGGTGATCAGGCCTACCACTGTTGTGTCATCGCATATTTAATGACGGTGTTGGAGTTGTGCCTGGCCATGCAGATTATGGTTCATTGTTGACCTAGATAGCTAGCTAACATTACGTGTATGATCTTATTATTCGTATCTCACAGCCATTTGCTTGGCTAGCTTTAGGCTAATGTTAGCTAGCTAACATTGAACCTGGTTGGTTAGCTACCTGCAGATTCATGCAGGGTAGTAACTTCCTGAGTTTGGATTATGGTTCATTGTTTACCTAGCTAGCTAGCTACATCTCTTAACAAAAGACTCCGCTATGCAAGTGCCTTCTTAAATTCAGTCTGGCCATCTACTCCAATTTCCGAACACTCTTGTCTGAGTGTGCCAGAGCGCGGAATAACTGAATAATTTATGAACGCTATGCACCTGTTGAATATGTCAGTAAACGTTGGCAAAAAAACGTAATTAAATTGTTGCCAGCAGCACAGTTAGATTTACCTACGCTCTGCATAACATGAAAACAGCCTAACCAACTCTGCTTGGATGTGTAAAATGGTCAGAATGGGGTGTTCTCTCATTATGTGTCTGGAAGTAGCTAGCAAGCTAGCCAATGTTAGTCAGTTAGCTTGGGTGCTTGACTGCCGTTGTGAGGTCAGAAAATGTGGATCAACCCTACTCATTGGCCAGAGCGTCCAATTTACGAATGGACAATCTGACAGCACAGTTACAGTCACCAACGCTCTGGATAACATAACAGCCTAACCAGCTCTGCTAGGGCGAGTGTTGTTCTTGAGCTGTTCTCTCTCACTTAGATGTCTGGAAGTAGCTAGCAGGTTAGCTTGGGTGCTTGACAGCTGTTAGTACAGAACATTCAGATAAGCCCTTAAAGAGATGGGTGGGGCTAAAGCTTAAGAAGGTGTGAACGATACTGAATGGGTGTAGACAAAGAAGGGCTCTCCAGTAGTAGTTCCAAAAGGTTCAAAGGCCATTTTCTCAAAAGTGAGTTTACAAGTTGATCAACATTCAAAGCAGAATTACTTTCCCATACATTTCCTCATCTGTAGTGTGTGATATATCATTTTGTAACTCTGAGTCTCTACTTTTATCTAATGTAAAAAAAAAAACACAATTTCAGATTTTGCTACTTAAGTTTTGGGGATGTATGTTTTTTAAACGTTCTGAGAATGAAAGTGAAAATTTTGCCTGACCTGGGAATGTTCATTGTTGAGCTGCATGGAGGTTCTGAGAACGTTTTACTCTAGTTCCTTGTAAGTTTTCCTGGGAGGTTTTATTAACGCTCATAGAACAGAAATTATAGGTTATTTTGAGGTTTTTGAGAACTTTGTTAAAACTTGCACTGAATGTTTCAATAAGACTTTTATTAATGCTGCAAGCTTGTTGTAGGAACTCTAAGCACATGAACTCTAAGCACAGATAGGACACATGGAAATTATTTTCCTGAGGCATTAATCATGCGAGCACATTTGTTTTTTATTTTGGCATGGCATCACTGAGATTTTAACCTATAATCTTTTGTTCTCTATCCATTTAATTAGTCCACTGCACCAACAGGATGGAGCTAGCATGCCATGTGTTGTGCGCATACAAAGCTGTTAATTTTAGTCATACCCCATTTCAAAGGAAGCAAGCACTCATTAAGATTAGGTATGGCCAATTAGTGGGAGCAGCCAATACACCTGAACACACTGAAATACATTCTTAGAAAAAAAAGGGTTTGAAAAGGGTACTTCGGCTGTCCGCATAGGAGAACCCTTTTTGGTTCCAGTGAGAATCCTTTTTGGTCCATACAGAACCCTTTTTGGTTCCAGGTAGAACTCCTTTGGGTTCCATGTAGAACCCTCTGGGGAAAGGGTTGTACATGGAACCCAATTTGGTTCTACCTGGAACCAAAAGGGTTCTACATGGAAACAAAAATTGTTCTTCAAAGGGTACTCCTACGGGGACAGCTGAAGAACCCTTTTAGGTTCTAGATAACACCTTTTTTTCTAACAGTGTAGATAGAGGGTATAGAGATGTTGAGAGCGGAATGTATATGTTTTTAAATAACATTCTTAGAACATTCTCTGAACGTTACTAAAATTTTCTAGTGGTTCTTATGGGAACTTTTCTTAACTATATGAGAACGGAGTGTATGTTTTTAAATAAAACATTTAGAATGTTCTCTAAACGTTAATGAAGTTTTCTTGTGTTCTTTATGGAAAGTTTTCCTACCGTTTTCGGAACAATTTGAGAACATGGGGAAACTTTTAGGAAATGTTATGCTGAAGTACTGAAATTCCCATAGAAGTACATTGTTTATTAACGTTCTCTGAACTATTTGAGAACATTCCCAATGTCAAACCAGTTGGAGAACATTCCTAGAAGATTACCAACATTGAAATTAAATGCAACCATATTTTAACTTTTTGCAAACATTCTGTTAAAGTAATGAAATGCCAAGAAAATAACATTTTTTTTGTGAAGTTCCTTAAATGTGCTGAGAATGTTCCAAAGCAAGCAACAATCCTGCACCATTCCCAGAACGTTGTGGGGAGGTTGTATGCCAAATAACCATAGGACAACCACACTCTCACCAAGCTCTAAGAAACATATGATTCTCAGAACGTTATTTGCTAGCTGGGTTATGCCTGTGTTGCAAAACTATCAACACCCCATGTCCATACTGCTTTAATACAACATGGTGAACAAGGAGATAGCATGTATTGCTTTTCTGGTGAATTTTGGAATGTCAACAACACCATGTTTCCATACTTTATACTGCTTCAAGAAAACATGGTGAACGAACAAGGAGGTGAAAATGTATTTATTTTCTGGTGTATTTTGGAAGGTTAACAACACCATGAGACTATAGCCTCCACTGCAAAGTCTACTTCCTCTTAGCTTAGTTCTGTCCTAACTAAAATTATATATTTTTATTTTCCTTTCTTTCCTCTCATCCCCTCCTTTCCTCCTTTTGGACAGTTCAGGTCTGGGCCTGTCTTTTGTTAAGTGTTTAGTGACAAATAGCTTTGCGAGAAAGCTGTCTAAAATTGTAAACCTCGGTATGGAAATTGATTGAATTTAATCGAGGCAATTCACTGACAGAGAGAATATAGTAATCTGGGTCCATCATTTTATCGAGACTCTACTGGAGACGTTCTGAGTGCATCCAAGCTGCCATTACTTTTAGTTATTCCAGAGGTTTCCTAACATTGCACACTTTCGTAATTGTTTTTTGAAAGTTTCCTGGAAGTTGCAGCCATGTCCACTGGTCTGAGCAGACAGGTAACGTCCAGGTGGGAGGAAACAGGTACTGTAGCCAATGAAAGCCAATGGGACTCTGGGATAGCAGGCCATACCCAACTCGGTTTGTCCCAATCACCCTCACCAGCTTATCCCTGCTCCCTTGCTCTAACACTGATGCAACACACTGCAAACGTTAACACCGGTTGACGCTCAGACCTCTAAAATACCCTGTGTGTGATGTTTGAGGTTCTGTATAGGGAATAGTGGAAGGTAAGAGAGTAGGAGAGTAAGAGACTGAGTAAATGAGAGCGTTAACTGAGTGAACCTGGGGGGTGAAGAGTGATTAGCTTGTGTTATCAGACCTCAGGCTAGCTACATGGGACTAGGCGCTAGATAGCTGTCTTGCCTGGGTTTACATCATAGTGTAAATGATGAGCAGGTCTGAGTTAAAGCCTTGTGCCTCATAGGTTATTATCCACTGATGGGAAACAGTTGAGTCATTAAGGCTCTCAGAGATCAGAGCAGATCAGAGAGTAAGACTCTTGATACAGCAGATAGATATTATCAACAATACTTCACCAGAGAAACAATAGCTTATCTGTGTGTCAGTCTAGTGTTCTTGAATGGGGAGCGTTTGTGCATATGTCATTATTGTAGCTTTGTCAGATGCGCACGCAGGCATGGAATCATGAATCTGAAATGTGCAGCTGTGGGCTGTGTCTTTTGTTGCTCAGAGAGAATCTGCTGTTTTAATTACCTACTCTGCAACACTAAGAACATAATTGGTTGTGCTTTTGTTTTCTTGGATGATGGAGTTTCTGGCATTTCAGTGCAGAATTGTGCTGTTTCTGCTGGTGATGAATATTCCAGGGAGAAAGTGGAAGGTGACTGCTGTCACTGCTTCCTGCTGCTTGTAGAAGGGAGGGAGGGAGAGCGGGGTTTCATTGGGAATTCTGTCGGGAGGTTTGATGACATGATGGAATTGGAATTCCATTTCCCGTGTGTGTTTTGTTTTTAGTTTAGTTTATTAATTCGATCATTTAAAAAAAACAAGCACACATAAAACTTGAAAAAGCCTTACATGCAACATGAATAAAATCATCAAGGATAACACACAAAGTCTGGGACTTATTTCCATTGTGGTCCTCTTGAGACAAGGTGGCTAGACAAGATCGAACACAGTATGGCAGTGAAATAATAAAACAAAAACAGAGAAGAAGAACATTCATATGGGCACAGAAGACATCAAACATATTTTTACTTTATTTTGAAAGCTGCCCAGAGATAACGTTGTTTTTATGGGCAGAGGCAACTCATTCCATTCTGAGGCTCCAGTATACAAGAAAGTACCTTTCCCAGCATTACTCCTGAACCTGTATAAGCACACATCAGCAACACCTGATCTGGTGCTGTGATTGTGTGCATCCCTAACACGCGGAAAGTAATCACTTAGATATCTGGGCGCAGGACCATAAATACTCCTGTAAACCAAACCTAGTCTAATCTGGGACACCCTAGCCTCAACAGGCAGCCAGTTTAGTTCCTGAAAGCAGCTCCTGCCTATGTGAGTACGTGGACTCACCTTCAATACTACCCAGATCAGCTTCTGGGCTATCTGGAGCTTCCACTTCATAAGTTTAGATAAGCCCCCAAACCCAGAAGTACTAGCATAGTCAACATGGCATTGAATGAGGGCAGTAGCTAGCACTTTCATGGAGTCGTTATGTGTATTGTTATGGGGTATGTGTGTATGATATTGCAGACATGGGCATGTCAAATACAATCTAACCTCTGAGTAGGATATTCGTCACAGCAGCCATCGACCCTGAACATTACATGCATAATCCCAATGATTTAATTAAGTGTATGGATGGTGTCAGTGATTTGGATGGTTTAAAGCTCTTTTTACATGAAACCTGGATGCAGATTTTGTCATCACATGTGCTCATCCTTAAGCATGATTCACTGAATCCTCTTCTTCCTGCCAGGTGTTTATTTCATTGGAGTTCAAAGCACATCCATGTCTCATCCAGGTCATTTATAACTGTTGAGCTCACGGGGCAGGTGTAACACAAAAAAAAAACTTTTAGCCTTCGCTATCAGCGGCTTCATCGGTGAACGTCTGACCCCCGGGAGACTCTGTGGCAGCTAAGGAACAGGTTGAGGAAGGACAGAGGGAGTCTAATTCATCAGAGGGAACAGAATGGCAGGCAGCCATGGTTGGACGGTGGGACAGCGTTATTCAGTGGGGTAATGACGCGTGGTGTTTTCTGTTTTCACTCTCTCTCTCTCTTTCTCTGTCTCTCTCTCTCTTTCTCTGCTTCCTGTGACAAGAGAGGATTCCTCAGACCACATCTCACTGCTGAGAGGGAGGGGAGAGAGAGCGAGAGAGAGAGAGAGAGCGAGAGAGAGAGAGAAAGTGATCAAGAGAAAAAATCAGAGAGAGATAAACAGAGGGAAAAGGAAGGTAGGATACGTGAAGGTTTGGCCCTGCTCGATGCAGTTCAGACTGAGTGTCTGTCATTGCACTTCCAGCCGGTCAGGCCCTCCCCAGGAGAGAGGCCTCTATGTGGGCCGCTGAGCTGACAGACCTCCTGCCTGGCCACTTTATCATCCAGCCCAGACAAGGCTCGGGGGCTCCAGGAATGCTCTTTACAGGGAGGTGCTGAGGCACTGAAGCTCAGGCGCTAGCTCTTCTCACAGGGGGAGGGCTGACACTGACTCTCTCACCTGCAGCGGCTTGTTATAAAATGTCTCGGTGGAAAGCCAAGCGTTAAGATAAGGTGTATGATTGCATTGTCAAGGAGTCTCTGGTGTTTTTCTGGGCTCCCCTTCCTCTCCCTCCCCAGAGAATGGGACTGTCTGGTGGTGTGCCATTATACCTTCACATCTCACTGCCACTGAGCGTAGCTGTCTCACCATCGCTCCTAAAAAACACTTTAACCCTGCTCATGACAGTCTAATATATTGACATGTAAATGTGTTTTTCCCTTCTGGTATATCGTATACAGGTAACTTCCAAAATAAAGGAAACACCAACATAAAGTGTCTTAATAGGGCGGTGGGCTACCACGAGCCAGAACTTCTTCACGTGTGGGATAGTCCGAGACCAGCCACCTGGACAGCTGATGAAACTGTGGGTTTGCACAACTGAAAGAATTCTGCGCAAACTGCCAGAAACTGTCTCAGGGTGGTTTGCTGATGTCAATGTTGTGAACAGAGGGCCCCATGGTGGCAGTGGGGTTATGGTATGGGCAGGCATAAGCTACAGATAAGGAACATAATTGTACTTTATCAATGGCAATTTGACTGCATAAATATACCGTAACAAGATCCTGAGGCCCATTGTCATGCCATTCATCCGCCGCGGTCAGCTCTTGTTTCAGTATGATAATGCACGGCCCCATGTCACAAAGATCTGTACACAATTCCTGGAAGCTGAAAATGTCCCAGTTCTTCCATGGCCTGCATACTCACCAGACATGTCATCCATTGAGCATGTTAGAGATGCTCTGGATCGAGGTGTATGACAGTGTTCCAGTTCCCGCCAATATCCAGCAACTTCTCTGACCCATTGACGAGGAGTGGGTCAACATTCCACAGGCGAAGAAGATGTGTTGCGCTGCATGACGCAAATGGTGGTCCCACCAGATACTGACTGGTTTTCTGATCCATGCCCCTACCTTTTAGGTATCTGGTATCTGTGACCAAAAGATGCATATCTGTATTCCCAGTCATGTGAAATCCATAGATTGGGACCTAGTGAATTTCTTTCATTTTTTTTTATTGATGCATCAAATCAAATCAAATCAAAATCAAATCAAATTTATTTATATAGCCCTTCGTACATCAGCTGAAATCTCAAAGTGCTGTACAGAAACCCAGCCTAAAACCCCAAACAGCAAGCAATGCATGTGAAAGAAGCACGGTGGCTGGGAAAAACTCCCTAGGAAAAACTCCCTAGAAAGGCCAAAAACCTAGGAAGAAACCTAGAGAGGAACCAGGCTATGAGGGGTGGCCAGTCCTCTTCTGGCTGTGCCGGGTGGATATTATAACAGAACATGGTCAAGATATTAAAATGTTCATAAATGACCAGCATGGTCAAATAATAATAATCATTGTAGTTGTCGAGGGTGCAACAAGCACGTCCGGTGAACAGGTCAGGGTTCCGTAGCCGCAGGCAGAACAGTTGAAACTGGAGCAGCAGCATGGCCAGGTGGACTGGGGACAGCAAGGAGTCATCATGCCAGGTAGTCCTGAGGCATGGTCCTAGGGCTCAGGTCCTCCGAGAGAAAGAAAGAAAGAGAGAAAGAGAGAATTAGAGAGAGCATATTTACATTCACACAGGACACCGGATAAGACAAGAGAATACTCCAGATGTAACAGACTGACCCTAGCCCCCCGACACATAAACTACTGCAGCATAAATACTGGAGGCTAAGACAGGAGGGATCAGAAGACACTGTGGCCCCATCCGATGATACCCCCGGACATGGCCAAACAGGCAGGATATAACCCCACCCACTTTGCCAAAGCACAGCCCCCACACCACTAGTGCATCTTGTGTTTATATTTCTGCTCAGTGTATGATGGGTAATAGGGTTGACGTGTTATGCTCTACCCACACAGTTTTCCACCACAAAACAAAAAATAGTAGAACCAGCTCACTTGCTTTTACACTATGATTTGGCTATTAGATGTTCAAAGTTTATTTTGATTTTTTTTGTTAAGGAATAGTTTCACCATGTTAAAGTGAGAGTTCAGTTCACATAACAGGGTTGTACATGAATCACTAATCACATAAAATAAATAATAATCTTCAGAAATGACTTTGTAAAAACAACAAAATAACTAGGGCTTTACAACGATGGTGAAAACGTAGAGAAATTTTGCGGTTAAGTGGGTTAAATTCTTCCTGAAAGTCACAGAGCGTGCACGGATGGTCAAAATACTGAATTTTAGCTCTATAGCAAGTCTTTATTCATTCTAAAATTCTGAATTATTGAATATTTCATGTGGTCTATATTAAAGGACACTTAATTGAAAATAACAAGCTTTTAAAATTCAATATTGGTGTACAACTGAATAATGCAATAATGCATATGTGGTTTGGAATTTTGTTGTTGTTGATAAAGAGTACATTTAAATTTCAGCTCTTGAGGTGATGAGAATGAATGCAGTGAGTATGTGCCACTGGTCATACAGAGATGAAAGGGGTGAATACTGCAAACACCCACCCACACACACACACAGGCACACACACACACTCTTTCACCCCAATCTATGTCTATTTCATAAAATCCACCAGAGAGAGAAACTTCAAGAGCCTCTCAAAACAAGACTGCTCTAGCCTGGAGGTTGAATTAAAGATCAGCCTATGAATGTTTTATAGGGAGTAATAGTTACCTTGGTAGGATATTTGGAACAACTTGGAACATGATGTGTTCTGACCGCAGCAGGGAGCGGAGATGCATGGCTTCACTTCTATTGCTAGGGGAATGGTTAGGTGTAGTTCACCCTTGAAACAAACTTTGTCAGACGTGTCCTCAAGTAGCTACATTTATTCCTCCTAAGCCAGCTCTATATGTCTTCTTCTCCATCCTGGACTCTATTTCATTTACAGTTTTTTTCAATTGTTTAAGCACAATTTTGAAAACAGGGCCCGGTTTGTCAAAACACTACACACAATTAGCACAACCCTACACCAAAGTAGCACAACACTTCAGATCATTTGCAAAATGGAACACTTTTGTAAAAACTATACACGACTTCACAAAAACAATATTTTGTTACCATACGAAACATACACATTTCATATGACTTCGATCTTTTTGAACCAGTTACACACTGCTGTTGCTAACCTAAAACACTTTTAGTAAGTCTAATTGTCAGTGATTAGAGTACTGTAAATGAAGTACACAGAGAAAGTGCAACTATACAAACACTACACAAGACCAATGTTGCAGACTGAGGAAAATATCATTTATTTCTCTCCATATACGCAAATCAGTCAACATGTCAACATGTCAACATGGAGAATCACAACAAAACATGTCCCAATTTTCATGCTACTACAGTAGTGTGCATAACACTGTTAGCTCAGCAAACAACAGACAAACGTAAAATACTGTATCCAGTACAGGTTACAATTACAGTAAATAACAACAACAACAATCATAAAAAATTATCTGAAAAAAACGGACAATCTTGTACAGAAAATACTACAGTAAACATACTATACATTATCTCTTCGCCTAGCTGGATCTGGCCAGAGAATTTCATCAACATCACAAGCAATATCCTCATTAGCAAGACAACGCGGGAAGAACCGTCTTGAATGTCGAATCCATCCTTGCACAGCTGCGGCGTGGACTTGGTCACAGGCGTCCTCCATGGCCTGAATGAGGGGTACCTGAGCCTGGGGCTGGAGATCGTAAACCTTCCACCGCCATGCAGAGAGAAACTCTTCCATAGGGTTTAGAAACGGAGAGTATGGTGGAAGGTATAGTACTGTCAACTGTGGATGTTGTTGAAACCAGTTCTGGACCAAAGCAGAGCGGTGGAATGACACATTGTCCCAGATGACAGTGTATTGCATCTGGTGCATTTCATTACCTGCTGTGACGATGTGGTGCAATCGGTCCAAAAATGCGAGAATGTGAGGTGTGTTGTAAGGGCCCGTTTTGGCATGACGGAGGAGAACCCCATGCTGTGAAATGGCAGCGCAAAGGGTGATGTTACCCCCACGTTGCCCTGGGACATTGAATATAGCCCTGTGGCCAATGATATTTCTGCCTCTCCTTCTTGCTTTTGTGAGGTTGAACCCTGCCTCATCAATATATATGAATTCATGCAGGATTTCCTCAGCATCCATCTGCAAAACTCCCTGAAATACAGTGAAAGACAAGATTGTGTAGTTCAGGATAGGTCTAGTATACAGTCAATGTAAAAAAGTAATGTGTGCAGTATGCAACATCACAGTGCTAAAGTGAACAATACAAACCTCATGCCGCAGCCGTTTGACCCTCTCTGAATTCCGCTCAAAAGGCACTCGATAAAGTTGTTTCATTTGAACCTGATGTCTTTTTAGGATGCGTGCCAGTGTTGACTGAGAGACCTGATGGACATTATTGAAAATGGCATGGTCACCAATAATGTTGGCTTGTAGTTCTCTGAGCCTGATAGCGTTATTGGCCAAAACCATGTTTATTATCTCTCTCTCTTGTTCTTGCGTGAATATGGGCCCCCTTCCTCCTTGTCATTCCCGACCCTCAATCCTATGTAGAGAATAATACAATGGCGGCTGATTACTGTAACTGTAGACAGATCTTCTTTTACCTGTTTTCCTGTCGAAAAGTCCTTATGACAGATGCCACTGTATATCTGCTAAGATTTGGCTGAACTCTCAGTCCAGCCTCCCTCAGCGTCAATCCGTGGTTCACAACATGGTCCACTAGTGTTGCACGAATGTCATTTGATAAGTTTGGTCCTCTTCTTCTTTGTGCACGTTCTCCTCCTGCTTCAGGTCTTCCTTGACCTCTGGCTCGGCCTCTGCCTCTTCCTCTACCTCCTTCTCCTCCTCTGTGTACTCCTCCTCTCACCCTCATTCTTCTTCTGACTCCTTCCATTTTGGTTGAAGGCAGGTGAACCTACCTGCTGCATTTTTATAGTGCTTAAAGACGTTCCGCTAGCGGAACACCTGCTCCAATATCCAATGATAGGCGTGGCGCGAAATACAAACTCCTCGAAAATCCGAAAACTTCCATTTTTCAAACATATGACTATTTTACACCATTTTAAAGACAAGACTCTCCTTTATCTAACCACACTGTCCGATTTCAAAAAGGCTTTACAGCGAAAGCAAAACGTTAGATTATGTCAGCAGAGTACCCAGCCAGAAATAATCAGACACCCATTTTTCAAGCTAGCATATAATGTAACAAAAAACATGCAGCACTAACCTTTGAGGATCTTCATCAGATGACACTCCTAGGACATTATGTTATACAATACATGCATGTTTTGTTCAATCAAGTTCATATTTATATCAAAAAACAGCTTTTTACATTAGCATGTGACGTTCAGAACTAGCATTCCCACCGAACACTTCCGGTGAATTTACTAAATTACTCACGATAAACGTTCACAAAAAACATAACAATTATTTTAAGAATTATAGGTACAGAACTCCTTTATGCAATCGCGGTGTCCGATTTTAAAATAGCTTTTCGGATGAAGCACATTTTGCAATATTCTGAGTACATAGCTCAATCATCAATGCAAGCTATACAGTTAGCCGTCAAGCCACGGCGTTGTCAAAACTCTAAAATACTGTTATAAATATTTTCTTACCTTTGCTGATCTTCGGTGGAATGCAATCGGAAGGACTCCCACTTCCACAAGAAATGTTCATTTGTTTGATAAAGTCCATAATTTATGTCCAAATACCTCCGTTTTGTTGGCGTGTCCAGAACACTATTCCAAAAGGCACAAGACGGGGGCGCAAATCAATAGACGAAAAGCTCAAAAGTTCCATTACCGTTTTTAGAAACATGTCAAACGCTGTTTCCAATCAAACCTTAGGGTGTTTTTAACATAAACAATCGATAATATTCCAACCGGACAGTAGCGTATTCATTACAGAATAAAAAAAAAAATGCTCTGCATGCGTGAATGCGCATGAAGTAACTACATGACCTCAGAGAGTACACTGCTTGAACCGGCTGATATTCGGTCAAAATTCACCATAGAAGACTCAAACAACTTTGTAAAGACTGTTGACATCTAGTGGAAGCCTTAGGAAGTGCAACTTGACCCCACAGACACTGTAGTTTCAATAGAAAATGGTCTGAAAGACTACAAGTGTCAGATCTGCCTCTTCCTGGTTGGATTTTTCTCAGATTTTTGCCTGTCATATGAGTTCTGTTATACTCACAGACATCATTCAAACAGTTTTAGAAACTTCAGAGTGTTTTCTATCCAAATCTACTAATAATATGCAAATATTTGACTCTGGGCCCGAGTAATAGGCCGTTTAATTTGGGTACGTTTTTCATCCGGCCGTGAAAATACTGCCCCCTATAGCGAAGAGGTTAAAACACCTCAAAACAAGACATTGTACCTATAATTAGGTAACAAGGTCTTGTCTCGTCAAATCGTTCTAGTGTGTTTTCCGTGTGTTACCAGTTCTCAAGTTCTTGTTTTCTAGTCTTCCCGGTTCCGACCTTTCTGCCTGCCCTGACCCTGAGTCTGCCTGCCGTTCTGTCCCTTTTTGACTCTGCCTTGGATTACGAACCTCTGCCTGCCCTTGACCTGCCTTTTTGCCTGTCCCTTTGTTATATTAAATATTCTAAGAACCGAACCATCCGCCTCCTGTGTCTGCATCTGGGTCATATCCTGAGTTGTGATACTGGGAATCAAGACTGCATACATTTTTATGGATATGGGATAAATGCAGTGGGAAATGGACACAACTCAACGTTAGGACACTACCAACGTATGAAAATGTTTGACAAAAATGTGACCGACTGGCTCGATTCGGTGTTATGTAGCAAAATTTGAAATTGTGTATGTTACATGGATAACAGTAGAGACTCCGAGCTAGAAAATGGTATGTCATGCTCTACAGTTGAGGAACCATGGGAAAGTAATTCTGCATTGAATGTTGATCAACCTGTAACCTCAATTTTGAGAAAATGGCCCTTGATTGTTTTGGTACCTATTGGAGAGCTCTTCTTTGTCTACACTCATTCAGCGTCATTCACTTTAGCCCCACCCATCTGTTACAGAATTCACATGTGAGGCTATGTACTGAACAACCAAAACCTTTAAGACGAAAGGCTGGTTTATACTACGGGTGTGTTCGTAAATTTAATCTGAAGTGCCAGAGTGTGCTCTGGGTGAGGATGTCAGATTGTCCGTTCGTAAATTCAGAGCGTTTTGCTCTTGGAGCGTTCAGAGCACACACTGGATGCGCTGGCCGAGGAGTAGGGTTGATCCAAGTGTTCTGACCTAACAACAGCAGTCAAGCACCCAAGCTAACTGGCGTTAAAATATTACGATTTTTACTTTAACATTGGCTAGCTTGCTAGCTACTTCCAGACACAAATGAGAGAACAGCTCACTGACCATTTTACCCACCCTAGCAGAGCTGGTTAGGCTGTTTTTAAGTTATCCAGAGCATTGGTGACTGCAACTGTGCTGCTGGCAACAATTTAATTACGCTTTTTTGCCAACGTTTACTAACACCGGCAATATTCAACGGGTGTTGAGTGTTCGTAAATTCCTCAGTTATTCTGAGTTATTTACCAGCTTCGTCTGTCAAACAGTTGTCGAAGTGACATCATAAACATTCTACTGAAATAGTTACTTGCATAGTGGAGTCTTTTTTTAGACATGTAGCTAGCTAAACAATGAACCATAATCCCAACACATAACGTTACTACCCTGCATGAATCTGCAGGTAGCTAACCAATCGGGTTCAATGTTAGCTAGCTAACATTAGGCTATAACTAGCAATGCAATTGGCTCTGAGAAACAAATAATATTACTACACAGATCAAACATATAACGTTAGCTAGCTAGCCAGCCAGTTACCATTAGGTAGCTAGCTAACAGTACACTTTAACTTGAAATGAAAATGACTTTCTGACCAAATTTGAAACATGTAATATCTGAAAATGTAGCTAGCTAGACTATCTTATTCATATGCATGGATGGACGCTTCTCCCTCTCTGTCATGGATGCCATGGTTGCCCTTAGTTTGAAGATGTAATGCAGAGACGTGTTTTATACAGAAGCCTTCTGATTGTTCTCTTTTCGACTCCTGCATTTTAGCCAATCATCGCTAGCGGGAAGGTTCCTGACTTTTTCCGTGGCAAAACCAACTAGGCTTGTAATTCAGCAATTGTATTTGTATTTACAGATGGCATACAATTTTGTTATTAAGGCACATGAAAGTTCACATGTTCAAGAAGGCATTTCTGCCAAAAAATGCATTTTGATTTAATTTTTTAAAGTCTGCATTCACATGGCGCTCCTGTGAAGCAGTGACGTGCAACATACGCCTAGTTTCCTGAAACGAGTCACAAATGTGTTTCAAGCCATTTATCCCTATAAGAGATGAATGGCTGTACGATTCAGGGATTTTTCACAATATGTTGGGGGACCCTGCAGGGTATGTATTGACACTAGTTACGGTAAGTAGAGGTAAATATAAACAACTGAAAATCCTTTAATATTTCACTTAGAGTCTTCTGGTTTTCTGAGAGAGAGGGAAAGCGGGAGAGAGAAAGAGGAGCGAGATCAAGAGAGCGAGAGAGAGAGAGTATAACAAGGGAAGCAGATCAATAATATTTCTTGCACCCTGTCCACTACCTGAGAGGAAGTGAATTTGAATATAACACTGTGAATTTAGACCAGACAAGGTAATGTAAGGTCTTCAGGAATGAGGATGCAATGTATTATAAATCAGAGGGTTTAGGGTCAGCCTGAAAAGCCACAGACTGCACTCACCAGATGCAAGGGGGCACAGATCATCATCAATTCATGATAACTGCTTTGGGCATTCTGCTTCTCGAAAAAAGAGAATAACCTCAGATATCCCAACAGTTTCAACTACCTACATCCTGTGTTCTCTCTAACCACGACTCCTACAGTTTTCAGGAACAGCCAATCAAGGTTTTTCCCTTTTATTTGAGAGCAGCCCGTTTGCCTGTGCCAAGTGTGTATGTGCCAGTTGCCAGTTTGGCACGGTATGCGGTGTGAACAGGTTGTTTATGCTTCTTTAGCGAGGGGAGTAAGCTGTAATGGCTGTCTATCTGTGCATGTTCATCCGCATTACAAAGACCCCAGGTTTGTCTGAAGTGTAGGAGCAGCACACTGCCATGTGTTTCTTATAAACTTTTCAACTTCATGGCCTCATGAGAAACCAATGAGAACTTGGACAAATGTTTGAGCATCGTTGTGGCTGTGACTGTGTGCATGTTTGTGCGGTGGGCTAGTTGGTTGTGTGTGTTTGTGCATGTGCATGTGCATACCACCCTATCTGTCTGCCTGATGGTGTGTGTGTGTGTGTGTTGTATAATGTAAAAAGGAAGTAATACTGGTTTTCTACTCTGGTGTAGAATTAGGGTCTACTACATAGTTGAGTCGTAATAAGGCTATCAGACAGTGACGGATGGTGTACTCCAGGGGGATAGACACTCCAATTGTTCTTTCCATAATGGTTTCCTCTCGAGTGAATTAATCTAACATTTTTCAGAGTGTATGTGAGGAGGTTTGTGAGGTCTGTGTGTGTGTGTGTGTGTGTGTGTGTGTGTGTGTGTGTGTGTGTGTGTGTGTGTGTGTGTGTGTGTGTGTGTGTGTGTGTGTGTGTGTGTGTGTGTGTGTGTGTGTGTGTGTGTGTGTGTGTTTGTTGTTGTTTTTGTTGCTGTTGGTTGTTTTGGTAGTATTGGACTTTTACAGTATGGCTGCAGATGAATGTAAGAGTTGAAAGCATTCTTGCTCTACTTTTATGGGAGGACTTGTCCTCTTCTGATCAAAGGAGTTTATACATAATCTATTATGTAGTTATCTAGATGTCATCTGTCAGATATAAGTGGATTCATCATTGTATTCAAATATAATTAGAGTTTAGAGGAATGACAAAACATTTTTGAGAAAAACGATAAACAAATGAATGAATTCTGTTATGGTGAGAAAGCAACTATTTTGGCAAATTATTATCTTTTAGTGGAGTCTGACAGTAGCCATATTTTGTAGATTAATATCAATGGAGAGATCTGAATCAATAATAATGAAGAGGGCTTTGATTTCCTCAAGTGGAGTTGCTTAGTAACCATCAACCAAATTAAGATCAAAGTTGTAGCAATTTGTCTCGGAGGGTCTCTCATCTCGGGCTTCCTACCAGGATCTCTACTTCATCTGTATTCAGACGCTACTAGAATACCTGTCGTCGACTTAGCCTTGTTTGGTTTAAATGGAGCTCTTTCATGTTACTGAGTCGTGGCGTCTGTCTTTAGGTCACCATAACCTGCTTCACCTGGGCTCAGGTATGGGCACACCTGTGTGTTCTCTGCTTTGCCGGCGAACACCTAACTCCATGCCAATAGATGTTGTTCCCAGTCGTGCATGGGAATCATAACTTTGATTTGACAAGTTTTGAAGGTCTTAGTCCCATGTGGCTCAGTTGATAGAGCACGGTGCTTGCCAATGCCAGGGTTGTGGGTTTGATTCCCATGGCGGACCAGAACCCCAAAAAAGTATGAATATGTATGCACTCACTACTGTAAGTTGCTCTGGATAAGAATGTCTGATAAAATGACTAAAACTGTCCTATTAATGAATAAGCCTACAGACATCACCAGCTGTGTGTTATCAGTCCAAACGCACCTTAGAAACCTATGCGATTCTGAAGAAATATAGTATATAATATGATTAGCCTATCAACCCCATTTCCTCTACTGAATCTGTATCTCCTGAATCTGATTGGTTGGTGGCTGCCAGATTAAATATGTCACCAGTACCTGAGTGGAAGGGCTGTACAAAGGAGAAGGCCTGTCTGTCCACTCAGAGTGTCCACTGCTAGGTCCAAAGGGACAGGCCAGAGTCAGTCCCATCTCGCCTTATCTCGGATGTATTTTCGTCAGGATTCGACTCTGCTAGCGTAGCTGTTGCTGCTGTGTCCTGATCTGTTATCTCTGGCTGGAATTATCACGTACTTTCTGTATTGGACCCTAGCGCAAGTTGGGTCTTCCTGACAAAAGGGTTAGGCCTAAGTCCACATGAATTGGCTGAAGTTCGGGTTGATGTTAAATGATATTGTTATTGAACAGGTTTATGGGAAATGATTTGTTCACAACAATTGATCACGTAAGAAAAGTTGTGAAAAATGAAAAAGACTTCACATCACCGACTTCCTATTAATATCAATATTCAGAAGCAGACAAGCCTGGCTGTGGTTTAGTAAATATGGTAACATTATAGGATATATTATATATCACCCAGTACAGAGAGGGGATGGAGGCTGGTGATGAATGTTATTGAGAGTTCACCGTGTGGCGGACAGAGGGAGATGTCGATATGAATTCCCCCGAAGCAACTGAAAGTGTTCTACAAATCTCTTTGGCTAATGATCAGGGTGCACATGGCCAGGAGCAGGAGACGGGGCGGACGATAAAATTGATCGTTCATGAGGGCCTTAGAGAACCATGCTTTCCACAGAGATGGCCAGAACAGTGGGTACAACACGTACACTATGTTAAGTGTCACCACACAGCTGTTGATGGACCGATTTATCTCTAGGTGAATCTATCTCAATCAATGTTGTATGTTATTGTGACTTTGACCTTACATTCAGCTCATTGTCATCTGGGAATTAAAAATGCTGTATCAGATCTATTAAATAACTAACGGAGGTAGGATCATAAAATGTTAATATCTCTTAATGAACATTGTTTTTGTTGCAAAATCGTGTGTGTGTTCACACAATAAATTACATATTGATTGCAGCCTGTTCAGCAATTTGCAGCAAATGGTGGTTTGCCCTCCATCCCCCCCTCCCCAGCTCCCCTTTCTGAAACATGCCCCACTCACAGTACCCTTAACAAGCCCTCTAACAGGCTCCCTGACTGAACCAAGCCCCCCTCACAGCACCCTTAACAGGCCCTCTAACAGGCTCCCTGACTGAACCAAGCCCCCCCTCACAGCACCCTTAACAGGCCCTCTAACAGGCTCCCTGACTGAACCAAGCCCCCCTCACAGCCCCCTTAACAGGCCCTCTAAAAGGCTCCCTGACTGAACCAAGCCCCCCTCACGGCCCCTTAACAGGCCCTCTAACAGGCTCCCTGACTGAACCAAGCCCCCCTCACAGCATCCTTAACAGGCCCTCTAACAGGCTCCCTGACTGAACCAAGCCCCCTCACAGCACCCTTAACAGGCTCTCTAACAGGCTCCCTGACTGAACCAAGCCCCCCTCACAGCCCCCTTAACAGGCCCTCTAAAAGGCTCCCTGACTGAACCAAGCCCCCCTCACAGCCCCCTTAACAGGCCCTCTAAAAGGCTCCCTGACTGAACCAAGCTCCCCCTCACGGCCCCTTAACAAGCCCCCTGGTGTGTTGGTTGTTTGTTGAGCTCCACCGTCTTTAGATCCTGTTTAGGAACAGATGGCTCTGATAGCGTAGGTTTGTTTGTTAGTGTGTGTGTGTGCGTGTGTGTGCGTGAGTGCATGTGTGCGTGTGTGTGTGTGGGTAGTGTGTCGGACGACCCTCCAAATGGTCCTGCCTGGTTATCAGTTCAAGTCAAGACATGTTTTTTTTTTACCATTTGAATACCAAATCTCCAGGACCAAATCTCCTGGACCAAATCTCCTGGACCAAATCTCCAGGACCAAATCTCCAGAACCAAATCTCCAGAACCATATCTCCTGGACCAAATCTCTTGGACCAAATCTCCAGGACCACATCTCTTGGACCAAATCTCTTGGACCAAATCTCCAGAACCATATCTCCTGGACCAAATCTCTTGGACCAAATCTCCAGGACCACATCTCTTGGACCAAATCTCTTGGACCAAATCTCCAGAATCAAATCTCCTGGACCAAATCTCCAGAACCAAATCTCCAGAACCATATCTCCTGGACCAAATCTCTTGGACCAAATCTCCAGGAACAAATCTCTTGGACCAAATCTCTTGGACCAAATCTCCTGGACCAAATCTCCAGGACCAACTCTCCAGAACCAAATCTCCAGTACCAAATCTCCAGAACCAACTCTCCTGGACCAAATCTCCAGAACCAAATCTCCAAAATCAAATCTCCAGGACCAAATCTCCAGAACCAAATCTCCAGAACCAAATCTCCAAAACCAAATCTCCTGGACCAAATCTCCAGGACCAAATCTCCAGAACCAAATCTCCAGTACCAAATCTCCAGAACCAACTCTCCTGGACCAAATCTCCAGAACCAAATCTCCAAAACCAAATCTCCAGGACCAAATCTCCAGAACCAAATCTCCAGAACCAAATATCTTGTACCAAATCTCCCGAACTAAATCTCCAGGACCAAATCTCCAGAACCAAATTTCCAGAACCAAATCTCCAGAACCACATCTCTTGGACCAAATCTCCAGAACCAAATCTCTTGGACCAAATCTCCAGGACCAAATCTCCAGGACCAAATCACCAGGACCAAATCACCAGGACCAAATCTCCTGCTGAACCATTGAGATCTTGTCAAAGACCAGCTTCGTCCCGTGGCAAAGGATTGTTGATGAACGATTTGTTTTTCTAACCTAGTTGTGTTGAAAACTTCTAGATAAATATGTCGTCTAGGTGTTGATTCCCTGTCTGCTAGGCGTGAACTAGACCACGCTAATCGTCGTCCCCAGACCTCTGCATTCTTTGTGTTCTTCGTTCTCACCTATCATTGTCCGTGTGTTGAAGGGATGGATCGTGTTACATGGGGAAAAATAGTGGTAGCATGAGTGAGTAGCTGTTATAAATTGGGCCGTACGTCCCAATTCCCACTGGGGACAAAGAGGATGAAGTAAATACTGTAAGTAAGCTGTTATGAATTTCATTTGAGAGATTATAATACACATAACATTGAGAGTCGACATGATGTTCATTAATATACAATCTAGAGTTAGCAGAGTGAGTGGCATCACTGTGCTGGTGAAGGTTGGTTTTCTTCCTGGTTTATTTGCGGTCTGAACTTCATCATTTCCCATCCTTCCTCCTTAAAATCTGCTCCTGGCAACTGCCAACTGTTGGAACATATGGCGGTCAGTCCTGAGGAGTGAAGTGTGTGTATCTGTGTGTCTAATTACCCACTCATTAGCAGTGAGATGCAATTTCTGCACACACATACACACACACAAGAGGGGAGGAAGGTATGTAAATGACTGGTCTGGAGTTTTAAGGCAGTGAAATATTATACTCTATTCAGACCTTTGATAAAGACCAACAGTCTGTCTACTTCAAGTCTACTTCAGCTAGTTAAAGTGGGCTCGCCAGGGGATCCAGAGCTTGTCTGAACACCCTACAGCAAGAATTGGACTGGTTCCACATATCGGAAATCAGGCTACGGATCTACAGTAAGTGCACTATTCAGTTTTGTCAGAGAAGAGAGATGAGAGAGAAGAAAAGAGCGAAACACTTTCAGACTGAGTTGAGAGAAACAGAGAACATTAGGAAGGTCATGTCGACCCCATTGAAGAGAGGGAAATAGACAGGTGTGGAACCTTGTGGAGAGGTGAAGCATGCTAGGAGCGCTCTGTCACGTATGGAAAGTATCAAGTGAACGTATCATACTTTACAAAGAACACAGATATACTTTATATCATACACTTTATACTTCAGCTTTGTTAACAGTATTGCAGTTGACGGTTGTGATACAGCCTGGAATCAAACCAGGGTCTGTAGTGACACCTCTAGCACTGAGATGCAGTGCCTCAGACCGCTGCGTCACTCGGGATCCCTAACATACCAGTTAATGTACATTCAGAGAACAACATTGTAAAATAACTACCCGAGAGTGAAAGTAAGTACTACAGTCCATAACTTTTATCAATTTACGTAAACCATATCCAACTTATATAATTGCATTATCATTTATTTCCTTCCTTTTGCACTTCAAATTGGATCATTGTCCAGAGGACATAAAATAAGTAGGAGTGGAAACTGAAAATTAGACTTGCAAAACCACAATAGTTCCCTCAGGCTAGTATTCAATATTTCACCAAGGAATCAGCCTGTTTGTTTTCTTTTCCTTTTTTCGCTCTCTCTCCTCGTCTCATCCACTCTCCCCCTGTCATGTTTATGAACCATGTCCTTAACAGTCTATTTCTCTGTCTGTCTGTCTGTCTGTCTGTTGTCTGTCTGTCTGTCTGTCTGTCTGTCTGTCTGTCTGTCTGTCTGTCTGTCTGTCTGTCTGTCTGTCTGTCTGTCTGTCTGTCTGTCTGTCTGTCTGTCTGTCTGTCTCTCTCTGTCTCTCTCTGTCTCTCTCTGTCTCTCTCTGTCTCTCTCTGTCTGTCTCTGTCTGTCTCTGTCTCTCTCTGTCTCTGTCTCTGTCTGTCTCTCTCTGTCTCTCTCTGTCTCTCTCTGTCTCAGACTTGGTGATGATGTACAGACAGACGGATAGGAGGGGCGGGGTAGGAGACAATGAGACGATGACACACATTCCAACATTGATCTGTGTTTTTGGTTTGTCTCTTCAGTAGGGGGATTGACTTTAACCAGTCCCTATCCCTGGTCTCTCTCCCCAGCACCAGGACACCCCAGATGGAGCCAGGGCAGGGGTAGCTGAGGCAGAGAGGGGTCAGGGGGGATAAGGGAGGCCTGGAGAGGGGTTAGTGATGGGGGTAATGGTCTGTTGATCCACACAGCAGGAATCTGTTCCCTGGTCAGGATAGAACCTAGCCTGATAGCTGTCTGCCCTGTGTGTGTGTGTGTGTGTGTGTGTGTGTGTGTGTGTGTGTGTGTGTGTGTGTGTGTGTGTGTGTGTGGTGTGTGTGTGTGTGTGTGTGTGTGTGTGTGTGTGGTGTGTGTGTGTGTGTGTGTGTGTGTGTGTGTGTGTGTGTGTGTGTGTGGTGTGTGTGTGTGTGTGTGTGTGTGGTGTGTGTGTGTGTGTGTGTGTGTGCGCGTCTGTGTGTGTGTCAACTTTATGGATGTACCTGTGGGCCGAGCATTTCATTGTCCTGCTGTTTGTTGTGAGTGAGAAAGCAGAATGTAGTAGGCTGTGTAAGTTTAGTTTATATCAGGTGGTATATGAAAAAATAGAAAGAAAATAGGGTTCATTTCAAATGAATTAAATTGTAGAATATGAACAAATTTGAACGGTAACACTAGGCCTCTCTGTTCAACAGTGTGTTATTTCATATTTTTATCCCCTGCAGGATTTTCAGACAGCCACACCACACCTGGGAATTATGGCCTCCACACTACTCCATGCCGTTGCATTCCAATCCCACTCCCTTTATTCCTGTCTCAGCACCTCATCAGTCCCCCATGACCCTGCTCAATGCCCCGACAGGTCTCTAACGTCCCCCAACCCCCACTCACCCACTCCACCTCCTCACACTCTGCCTCCCCCCTCTCACCCCGGCTCTCCTGACAGAAGACAGGGTGCTATCTCGCCGTCGCTTCAGAAGAGCCGGGGCCTTCAAAAGCATCTCCCAGTGGAGGGAAGCACATTTAGATTGTGAGCAGACGTATAACACCTTTCCAGAGAACGAGACAGAGAGAGAAAAAGACCAACACCCTCCCCTTCTGTTCCTCCTCCTTTCTTCTTGTCCGTTGTCTCCTGCTATGCTCAACCTCTGTCTCTGGATTCCAGAGGGGCAGGAGAGGGGAGAAAAATGCCCGCCGCAAAATACACCACTTCTAAGAAGAGACAAATGGAGTGATAACAGACTAGGAGGTGTTGGAGGAGGAAGAGGCAGGAGGGGAGAGGTTGACAGAGGGGGGAGAAAGAAGAAAGACACTGAACATGTGTTCTGTTCTGTGGGGATATCTGTTGGGATCAAGCTGTTACTACCTTCAATAGCTTGTGATCATAGAGAAAAAAACTCCCTATCACAGTTGAAGGTAAATGTATATTAGCATAACTGTTCTTGCAAGGTAAAAGTATTGCATCTCAATAAAAGTTGTTCCGTAACTACACTCTTGGGAAAAAAGGTGCTATCTAGACCCTAAAAAGGGTTCTTTGGCTGTCCCAATAGAAGAACCCTTTGAATAACCCTTTTTGGTTCCAAGTAGAACTATGTTGGGTTTCATGTAGAACCCTTTCCACAGAGGGTTCTACCTGGAACCAAAATAGGTTATCCTATGGGGACAGCGGAAGAACCCTTTAGAAACAATGTTTTCTGTACTCAAATCAAATCAAATCAAACTTTATTTGTCACATGCGCCGAATACAACAAGTGTAGACCTTACTGTGAAATGCTTACTTACAAGCCCTTAGCCAACAGTGCAGTTCACGAAGAGTTAAGAAAATATTTACCAAATAAACTAAAGTAAAAAATAATAAAAAGTAACACAATAAAATAACAATAACAAGGCTATGTACAGGGGGTACCGGTACCGAGTCAGTGTGCAGGGGTACAGGTTAGTTGAGGTAATTTGTACATGTAGGTAGGGGTGAAGTGACTATGCATAGATAATAAACAGCGAGTAGCAGCAGTGTACAAAACGGATGGAGGGGGGGGGGGGGGCGGTGTCGATGTCGATGTAAATAGTCCGGTGGCCATTTGATTAATTGTTCAGGGGTAGAAGCTGTTAAGGAGCCTTTTGGTCCTAGACTTGGCAGTTCGGTACCGCTTGCCGTGCGGTAGCAGAGAAAACTGTCTATGACTTGGGTGACTGGAGTCTTTGACAATTGTATGGGCTTTCCTCTGACACCACCCATTATATAGGTCCTGGACGGCAGGAAGCTTGGCCCCAGTGATGTACTGGGCCATACGCACTACCCTCTGTAGCACCTTACGGTCGGATGCAGAGCAGAGCATTTTTTGTCTTGGTGTGTTTCTACTAATGTCCTCAATCAATATGATGGAAGAAACATCAATTCAAGTCCCTTTAATACAACTCAACCACAGTTGGTGGTATTTGCTCTTGGTAGACTACACTACATCATGGTAACTCTGATGAAAAAAAATAAACACTTGAAATCCCCCAGAACATCCCTAATCAACCTTCAGTTAGCATGTTAAGCATCTGTTCAAAGTCATATCATTTGCTAATACGTTTATTTTTATTTCTCCAGCATTGATGAATGGGGGGTTTGAGAGCTAGCCATTGTGTTAAGTCCTTTGGTGTCCGTGTGTGAAAAGTGGAGCACTCCAACATAGAAGTTAGCACTCCCTAATCCTCTCTGCCTTTGTGCAATGAGTGACTTTGAAACTCACTTTCGGTTAATAACGAATGCACCCAAGAATATAAAAAGCATGTCAGTCTCCTTCTCTCTCTCTGTCTCTCAGCCTCTCTCTCTCTCACTTTGCCCTCTCTCTCTCTCTTGTTCTCGCTCTCTCTGTCTCTACCTCTCTCTGTCTCTGTTTCTCTCTCCCTCTCTCCCTTTCTAAGTCTTCTGTCTTGTTTTGGGAACTGTAAGTCATTTATTTTTGTTCTTAAATTATATTTCATTATACTCTTATGCTTTTATCATTTGGAACCTTGTGTTCATAAATACATGCGGAAAATAAAACTTTTGGAACATGAAAGAGATTAACCTGAGTGACTGAGGTCAAATATAATGGGTTCCATTTAGGAAGAAAGGAGACATGATTATACCGTTCATCAAAGTTTCCTTCTAAATCTAAGCAGAACAGAGCTGATAGTTATGCCCTCATTACGCTGGAATAAAGGATAGTCAAGAGGCAGATTTAAACTCATTTTATTTATATTTATTCTACATGTATATTTCCAATTGTTACTTAAAAATGGAATAAATATAAATAGATGTTGTACATGTTAGGTTTTTGATGTAGACTGTGAGCCAAAGATTAATATAGATTTTAATACCTCCTGTTTATCAGATTTGAACACATCTCTGGTGGGAAAAACATCAATGAATATTCAAACATGTGAGATTATAAAGGATTACATGTAATTATGTCTCTCATTTAGACTCTGCTATTGGTTAGTCACCATCTGTAGCTAATATCTTATTCCACCTTGTTTATGTGCCGTCACTGCCACTTCAGGAAGATTACACGTGTACTGTTCAATTGAAGACAGAAGTTTAATCTTAAACACTTGTTCTGTGTGAAAAGAATAGATTAAAAAAACATGTCATTTTTTTGAGATTAGGTTTTAGCGAGGAAACGCACCAGACCGACAAACATCTGAAAGAAGCATGTGGACACAGTGTGTTAGTTAACATATGCCGTCATTGTGTGGCCTATATAGGCATTTCTCACCACTCACATATAAACATAGATTTTCTATGATTTCTCTTTAGCGGTTGTCAACATGGGGAACTCCGTTGAAAGCCGATGAACGTGGGTGTCCAATTGAGACGTGTAATCTTCCAGAACTGCAGCATGTTTTCTATAACCGAACTGTGCCTGGAGTCGTTCTGTGCATCCTTCCTCCATTCAGACGCTGTCAAAAAGCCTCCCTTTCAAAATCACATGTCCTTACCGTGTATCTGTCACTAGATGGAAAGAATCACAAGGGGTGTATGTAAAATCAAGAGTAATAGAGAATGTGGAAACAACCTTACCATATCCTATAAAACAGGTGACACTTTACAGAGTAAAATATGAATTGAAATGATCTGAGGACATTGACATACAATAAATATACATTGGGAGTAGAGGTCAGGATATCAGACATTCCCTTCGCTGTGATTGAATGTAAACCTGCCCGAGTTATAGAAAATCAAACAACATGAGACAAACCGTACATTTCTCATTTTTTGATTTATTGTTGGCATACTGGTGTGTGTGTGAGAGTCTGCGTATGTGAGTGTGTGTATGTGTGTGCATGTGTATGTGAGTGTGTGTATGTGCGCATATTTGATTTTGCACTGCAAGTGCACAACACCTTTCATTATATGGCCACTTTTTGTTTTGTTCTTTTTAATTGACCCTTTTTTTTGGTTACAATAACACAGAATTACCATGGAATTCAATCTAAATTATTACCGCCTTTTATTTTTATAGACATGAGTTTCAACTTTCAATATCCAAATAAAAAAATGAAATCAAACCGGATGAAAGCGATCACGCGGCAGACAAGGCTGTTTTGTTTTCATGGTAAAGAACACCCCCGACATGTAAGATCGTCCCAAGCCTTCTACAGCACTTTAAGCAGCTTATGAACCTCTGTCTACACAGAATTGGAAACCCACCAAATGGATAGCACACCTTCAGAAAAAAGTATATATAGATAGATTTATATATAGATTTATATGCATTTTGAAGCTTTTCAAAAGAGTACATTAAACACTTCTCACATGATATAAACTACTAAACAGCTCAGAATTCAAAGGTGAAGCCCATCACTGTTCAGATCCACTATGTGATGAAAAAAATGAAAAACAAAACTGAACTTGAAAATTCATAATCCAGCCCACAATCTTTCCTTATAAAGTTGAAGTACTTTAGATCTGAGGAGAAGACACCTGACCACACAAACTGAATAGAAAAACTGTCAAGTCTAAAACAGTGGTATTGCATTTAAAATGCACAAAAATCTCCTGTACAACTGGCTTCTGCTGTGAGTATAAACATCTAAAGGGCTCAGTGACGTCGATGTTCCTTTTCCAATTGGTTTTTCATTTTTGTAATTTTTTGTTGCTGTTCTTTTTTTTCATTTTTTTTCTTTTTTTTAAAGATGTACATTAGTGCTGTAAACAGGCACACATAGATTGGAGAGGAGGGATCCTCGTCCTCCTCCTCTTCCTTCTCCTCCCTCGTTCTCCCCCTCTATTAGTTCTGTTTTCAACTCTGTCTCAGTCCTGCTGAGAGCGGTGGGGTCCTCGTGCAGAGCCGTCTGTCTGTCCGTCTCCTAACCCTGTCTCTCTGTCTGTCCCCACCACTTCCAACCCCTCCAGAGTCCAAAAGGTAGTAGTTTCCAAGGCCGGCAGTGTTCCAAGAGAATTCCGGAGGGAATGTTGTCCACAGAGTTCCATGTTACGTAGGGGGAATGTCAGTCAGACGTGGAACAGTTAAGGAGATGGAGTCTGGAACTTGATGCTCTTTTTAGTTTTTTGTTGTTTTGACTGATTGTGCAAAGTCATACGGTCTCTGGTATGTCCACGCGAAAGGAGCTAGCAAACCCCTTTCCTCGCTGCAAGAAGAGAACACATGCTGGTTAGGGGTCAAGTTTGTCTGAGAGAGAAAAGAAAAACAGACAATGCATCTAGAGGAACCTTAATTTATTTACTCAGTGTTGTAAGACAGTCAATAAAACAAGGTTAGGAAGGTTAGGAAGCCCTTCATCCATTCTCTTCTAGAACCATTTATATCCACAATGTGAAATCTCTCATTGATAATGCGTGTGAATGTGGGTCTGTTTCTCTGAGAATATTTCTTGCTAATTTTATTTAGGACAGCAACAATGGGTCTTAACTCAAATGGGCCACGGCCAACATGGAAACAAATGGAGCTCCCCCTCCCCCCACACCCCTTACCCCCAACACCCCCTTCTCCCCCTTCCCCATGACAGCTCAACAATCCCCCAGCTAGCAGCAGCTCTATGTCATCTCTGTTTGATTAGGGTAATGACCGACCGCCATCTCTGGCTACAAGGGGCTCTGTGTCTCCAGATGACTTTATCAGATTAGGGGAAAGGCACAGTCTCTTAGTATCATGAGGATCCCCCCCCCCCCCCCACCCAACCCTCACCCCCACCCCCCCTCACCCTTCCAGACTCCAATCCAAAATAAGACACAGCCTCTTAGTATCATGGGGACACCCCACCTTATCCCCCCCACCCACCCTTCCAGACTCCCCTCCGAAATAAGACACAGACTCTTAGTATCATGAGGATACCCCCCCATCCCCCCTCTTCTTCCCCCTTCCAGACCCCCTGCCAGACATCCCCTAAATAAGGAATGTATTGTGGTGATTAGCTCTACGCACCATGTGTAGTTGCTGAGACAGAGAGGAGAAAAATAGGGGTTGAGACTGAGGGTCTATTGTAATTGACGAGAATTAAGGAGAATTTCAAGAGATTCTTGAGAGGTATCGATTTTCAAGAGATATTAATGTAATGTAAAAGAGCGTATTTCTCACGTCTCGAAAGCTACCTCCAGAGGTCACGCACAACACTCGCCCAACAGTTGCCCCCTCTATGCAGGGCAATGTAAACAGAATTGTTTCATTGAGCCCAACATTCATATGGTAAACATATTAATAGCAGAGAAAGGTTTTTGAAACAGTTGTAATGTATAAACATCATCCTTATATTTGAGACATGTTTTATAGGTATTTTTTCCTGAAATTGCAGTAGCCTATTACATTCTAAGGAAATGGAGTCTGGAACTTGAGGCTCCCAAGTGGCGCAGCGGTCTAAGGCACTGCATCTCAGTGCTCGAGGCGTCACTACAGACCCTGGTTCGATTTGAGGCTGTATCACAACTGGTCGTGATTGGGAGTCCCATAGGGCGGTGCACAATTGGCCTAGCGTCATCCGGGTTAGGGTTTGGCTGGGGTAGGCCGTCATTGTAAATAATAATTTGTTCTTAACTGACTTGCCTAGTTAAATAAAGTTTAAATCAAATTCAAATAAATACATTCTGAAAATGTCGCTGTATCTTTAAGAAAGGGAGTTTTCCCCTTGGTTGCTCTGAGCCACCATCCAGGCAAGACGCACGCAGCAAGAAACTGATCAACTCACCAGAGGAATTATCAACATTTTCAGTTGCTATTTTGAGTTTACCTCATATAATGACTTCCATGATATTGATCAAATGAAGCCTGGTTTGTTCTAATGTAACTTTTAATATGCTGAAACTGTACTTGTGTGTGTGTGTGTATATATATATATATATATATATATATATATATATGAGATAGGTAAACATTAATGTTTGATATGTTAGCTAATGTTACTAGCGAGCATAGCTCGCTAGCTGTGTTATTGTCTTGCAAGCTACATTTAGCTCATTCGTGTACCAACAAGCAAATAGTTGCATTATTCAATTAAGTGATATGGTTTGATTGCATTATTCAAGAGTGTAGATAATATGTTATAGAGGAAAAGATGCTCGCATTGTCGAATAGTTTGCAAGCTTACTGGCTAGTCAGTGGCTACTTTGATACTGATAATTACGGTAGATTTGGAGCTGCAGAGCAAGAATGTCACATTGCCAGCCAGAACAAAAGGTAAGGCAAGGATGTAATGTAAATTGAAACGTTTATGTACATATTACGTAACTTGAGATCTCATCACGCTGCCTCTCCTTAAATGTTTGTCAATGAGAATAGCCTCTGAGAGAGGAAGGTGACATCTTTATCTTTATGGAGTCTCTACCTCATCTGTATTCATCAGAGGTAGTGCCCCATGATGCGGCTGTGAATTACAGTGGTACGGGAGACTCCAGCAGGTTGAGAATTCTTTTAGCAAGTTCTGATGAGCGGTGAAAGAACGTGCAACTCTTAAGGCAGTGCTGACAAAATTATAATTAAGCATTATCACCAAATTGCAGTGATGAGGATGTCTCTCTTTGTGCCCTTTGAAAAGGGAGTTTGGAAACAGAAATTCCCCATGGAAATATGCCTCCTCCTTCCTCTGCTTTCCCTGATTATCTTAAACGGTTTTGATCCTAGGAGCTAGAGTAATACCGTCAGAAGAATAGGAGCGAGAGGGTAATCTCTTAGCCTCTATTCTTTTCAGCAGATTAAAAACACTCCTTTTTTCATTCCCTTTCGGAGCGAAGGAAGCATCGTGTATATTAACACACCCATCTCCCCATAATGGGACAAATCATCCATCATTTCAACGTTTCAGCGATGTCAAAACTCTCCTATGGATTCCAACCTCTACTCTAATTGATCATGGCACATTAAATTGAAAAGGCACATAGATGGGGCTGCTGCTGGTGGTGGAAGGAGGGAGTGAATTGATATAGAAGACTGTGACGGAGGATAAGATCATCACAGATAGAGAGAGCGATAATGAAGATGTGTGAAAGGAAGAGAGAGAGAGAGTTAACGACTGTCAAGAGGGTAAATTAGATGGGTCAGTGCACGTGAAAGAATTTCATGGCACTTCCAGCCAATGGGGGAAGAAATATAATTCAATTTTTTTTGTATTGTTCAAGTCAATCACCAGATCAGGGTTGTTTGGTTGAGAGAATAGAGTGGGTTAGCTACAGAGCTGCCGTGCAAAGCGGATACTCACTCAAATAGGCAGGTTTGTAAGGCGCTCGCGTGCTAGACAGAAGTGCCTCAAACGCTTTCCTCTCTAACTTGGCTTGGTTGGCGTGGGTGGCATGGTGGTGGCTGAGGTGGAGGTGGTTTTGGTGGTGGTGGCTGAGGGGGGTCTCTTTGCCAAAGGTGGAGAATGACTTATCGCCCGTTTGCTCTTGGCTTTCAAATACCTCAGTGTCGGGCACGGAGTCCATGCCTGGCACGTGCAGGTTGCTGCGGTAGTCTGCCGCCTGGCGCCCGTCGGAGGGCACAAAGGAGGGCATCCAACAGCGGTCGGAGTGTCCCAGTGCCTTGCACTCCTCCGTGCAGTTAGAGAAGAGATCAGTGCCTGGGGAGGGGTACGAGGGAGGAGAGATGGAGAGAGAGAAAAGACAGTTAGAGAAGAGATCAGTGCCTGGGGAGGGGTACGAGGGAGGAGAGATGGAGAGAGAGAAAAGACAGTTAGAGAAGAGATCAGTGCCTGGGGAGGGGAACGAGGGAGGAGAGATGGAGAGAGAGGAAAGACAGTTAGAGAAGAGATCAGTGCCTGGGGAGGGGTACGAGGGAGGAGAGATGGAGAGAGAGAAAAGACAGTTAGAGAAGAGATCAGTGCCTGGGGAGGGGAACGAGGGAGGAGAGATGGAGAGAGAGGAAAGACAGTTAGAGAAGAGATCAGTGTCTGGGGAGGGGAACGAGGGAGGAGAGATGGAGAGAGAGGAAAGACAGTTAGAGAAGAGATCAGTGTCTGGGGAGGGGAACGAGGGAGGAGAGATGGAGAGAGAGGAAAGACAGAGGTCATAAAGGTAATAATCAATTAATCTTGAAACAAGACAAAAAAGGAAGCAGGGGAAACGTGCACACACACACACACACACACACACACACTCACTCACTCGCTGCTGCTGTGTGTGTACGTGCGTGCACGTGTAGACTCAGATCTCTAATTCTTCATGCAGGGTTCTCTTTTTCACCATACAAGATCAAATGAAACAGCAGCATACGTGGAGAGATAAACTCTCAGCCTCGCAGAACAGCAAACACTCCACTAGAAAGCCCAGCATGCACAGGGAAAGGTCACGAGGTTATCGTCTTCCTCGTTCTACCTCATCTTTCTACCGATACACTAAGGAGAGATTCAAATAAAAACAGCCCTTTGTGAAAACCAACCAAAATTGCTAAAATACATTTGCACGACACCAAGTCAATAATCAAGTTTGCTGACGACGCCACAGTTGTAGGCCTGATAACCAACAGCGACGAGTCAGCCTATAGGGAAGAGGTAAGTGAAAGTCAGTAAAACAAAATAGTTGATTGTTACAGAGGAGGGAACATGCCCCGATCCACATCAACGGTATTAGAGAGAGTAAGTAGTTTTAATTTCCTCACTGTGGACTTGGACCAACAACATCACCACTCTTGTCAAGAGTATCTGTACTTCCTAAGGCGGCAGAATAAATTTGGGATGCCAACCCTTGTCCTCTCCAAATACTTCCACTGCACCATCGAGAGCGTCCTGACCGGTTGCATCACGGCCTGGTACGGGAATTAGTCTGTCCACGACCGCAATGCCCTCAAGCAGGTGATGAAGACGGCCCAGTGCATCATTGGGACCATGCTCCCACCCATCCAGGATTTACTCAAAATGGTGTCTGAGGAAGGCCCGCAGCATCATCAAGGACCCCCACACACCCTGTCGGGCAGATGAAATCGGAGCATGAGGTCTGATACCACCAACAGGCAAAGAGACAGTTTCTATCTACAAGCCATCAGACCGCGGGACACTTGAACTGGACTGACCACCTACTACTGATTCTCCACACCTTAACACACATGCCCTCACGCACGCACACACACACGCACACACACACACACACACACACACACACACACACACACATCACAATTGCTGCTATCAGGCTCTTTTTATGATTGCTAAATACTGCACAATTTAAACACTTGCCTCCTAATCCCCCCTTCCCCAAAACACGTGTAAATATTGGACTATAAATTATGCCTGGTGTATTCATGTATTACGTAATGTGTGTGTAGTCTTTATAATTTTTTTGCCATTGGGAAATAGAGAAACAGGCTAGAATCATTGAATCATTGCTGTGACCCTCTGTGGTAGTTTCTCTCTGTGATATCTCAGCAGGTACGACTGGTCATGCAGAGTGAGAGACGTGTTTAAAACCATTAACACCACACTACTACAATCTCAGAGCTTCCTGTGACCAAGGTATTAGATCATTTAAACCACAGGCTGAAAAGTATTGGATTACTTTGGCTGCTCATGTCCTTCCAATTTGTCCATGCAATAACACCAGAAAAAAAAAGTCAGCCCGAGTCCTTCAATGTTCTGTCAAAGAGGAAGTTCATTCTGAGTTCATTCTTCATGATAGTGCAAGTGAACCCATGAATAGCCCATCGTGGAAAAAAAACCCAAATCAGATCAGTTTCTGATTAAATTCAGATAGATACTAATATTTTTGCACTAAGCAAAACCAGGATAGTGCCTAACTTAATCTTAAAAGTCAATGTTTTAAGTCATTTGATGTGTGTGTCTGAGTAAAACCCAAACTGCTCCCCAAGAGTATCCTCAGATAATCCTGTGGTACACAGACTGATTAGGCTTCAGACCTGCGGTGTGTGTGTGTGTGTGTGTGTGTGTGTGTGTGTGTGTGTGTGTGTGTGTGTGTGTGTGTGTGTGTGTGTGTGTGTGTGTGTTTCCACAGGTCAGCATAGGGGGAATTTGCTTTGTTACAAAGAGGATTAATTTGGCTCGCTAACAGCTTGGAAAAATGCTGAGCTTCCTAACGAGTGAGTTCCTTATTAAATATTAACGAACATCCACAAATACACCATAACATTGAGTGTCAGCACATACACAACAATGAAAGAAAGTTTGTATTATTTAATTATGTATCTACTAATACAGACTCCATAGATCATCAATTTACTCCTCATTTCAACAAGTGGTACATGCATATTAGATATTCACCAAAGCAATGGGACAGTAACCTCTGACCCTGGATAATGAACATATTTCCATATCCAATAATCACAGGAGGAGGCTTGTGAATATCAATCTGTTTCGGATTTGGCATTTAGAAGCTGGAGAAGTGATAAGACACAGACTCACTCCGAGAAAAGCGTCTCTGCTAAAAAGCCAGATCAAGACATCTTGATATTTCTTGACATTTTAGGAAATGAGATATTCCCTGAGGCGTATTAGGTGTCTCTTCAGAAAAAAAGAGAAAAGAATTGACCTGCCCTCGGTAAAGAATTGACCTGCCCTCGGTAAAGAATTGACCTGCCCTCGGTAAAGAATTGACCTGCCCTCGGGAAAGAATTGACCTGCCCTCGGGAAAGAATTGACCTGCCCTCGGTAAAGAATTGACCTGCCCTCGGTAAAGAATTGACCTGCCCTCAGTAAAGAATTGACCTGCCCTCAGTAAAGAATTGACCTGCCCCCAGTAAAGAATTGACCTGCTCTCAGTAAAGAATTGACCTGCTCTCAGTAAAGAATTGACCTGCTCTCGGTAAAGAATTGACCTGCTCTCGGTAAAGAATTGACCTGCCCTCGGTAAAGAATTGACCTGCCCTCGGTAAAGAATTGACCTGCCCTCGGTAAAGAATTGACCTGCCCTCAGTAAAGAATTGACCTGCCCTCAGTAAAGAATTGACCTGCCCCCAGTAAAGAATTGACCTGCTCTCAGTAAAGAATTGACCTGCTCTCAGTAAAGAATTGACCTGCTCTCAGTAAAGAATTGACCTGCCCTCGGTAAAGAATTGACCTGCCCTCAGTAAAGAATTGACTGCTCTCAGTAAAGAATGGACCTGCCCTCAGTAAATAATTGACCTGCCCTCAGTAAAGAATTGACCTGCCCTCAGCAAAGAATTGACCTTCTCTCAGTAAAGAATTGACCTGCCCTCGGTAAAACTGAAAGTTTAATAAAAGATGTGAACCAAAACCAACAACATTTATGGGCCTTAGTACTTTAACGATTTTAAGGAACAAACATGAGTCTACAGTACATCAGTCTGACTTCAATATGCACTGAAAGCACTGTCAAAAAGTATCCCCTATATCCAAACAAAGATCAAGAGAGGGAGAGAGGGATGGGAGAGAGGGATGGGAGAGATAGAGGGAGAGAGAGAGAGAGCGAGAGAGATATTTCCCTCAGATTACACAGATCCACAAAGAATTTGAAAACAAACCCAATTTTGATAAATACCCATATCTACTGTGTGAAATACCACAGTGTGCCATCACAGCAGCAATATTTCTGACCTGTTGCCACAAGAAAAGGGCAACCAGTGAAGAACAATTACCATCGTAAATACAACCAATATTTATGTTTATTTATTTTCCCTTTTGTACTATTTGCATATCGTTACAACAATATTTCACTATTTGCTTTGGCAATGTAAACATATGGTTTCCATGCCAATAAAGCCCTTTGAATGGGGGGGGGAGAGAGAAAAATGTAAATTGTTAGAACGAGAGAGACTGTGTAAATGCACTGACCCCCTACTTTAATGCGTCCTTCATTTGGTCATTGGTATGCAGAGGTCTGAAAATGAATGACTGTTCAGCAAGAATATACAAATAGCATATATTACCACCTGGATAAAGTGAACCACGGGCCCAAGGATCTGGACGGGGAATGGGAGGATGGAGGGGGAAATAGGGAGGTGGGAGGGAGTGCTAACTCCAACGCTCCCAAACAGTAGGGTGACAGTTTATCCATAGTAACTATGACAACAGTCTATATAAGACAGGCTATATCATCTCTGATACCATCACAGTAACTCCACTGCTTAAATCCATCTAATATCAACAAGCATTTCTTCACCTAAATGATCATCATTGTTTAGTCTCTAATCACAATCATAATGCTATAATTAAGCAATAAAGCACGAGGCGGTGAGGTATTTGGCCAATGTACCATGTCTAATGACTGTTCTCTAGATTGGCCATATACCACAAACCCCCTTATTGCTATTATAAACTGGTTACTAACATAATTGGATCAGTAAAAAGTAATTTTTTGTCATGCCCATGGTATGCGGTCTGATATACCACGTCATTCAGCCAATCAGCATTCAGGGCTTGAACCACCCGGTTTATAATTAACCTATCCTTCACCCTCACCTCATTAAATTAAGGAATTGTTAATGAAAATGTTGAATAAAAGATAAACTGACACAAATGAAAGATCCAACTGAGAAAAATCCTGAGGTTTGCTTGTCACAAACTCAATTATCACTTAGCAAATAGCACAGCAGACAGTTATGTCTAAGTATCGTGCAAGCAGAGAACAATAAGCCACAGTATAAACAATCCTAATCAAACAAAGACTTAACGCACAGCAATTCATCTGTTTAAAGACAGTAAGTTGTCCGATAATTTCAGAACAAAGCAACAGTAGCCTATTGCCATACAACGGCACTCAAAGTCAAAAGCAAAGACAGCAAGTTCACTAAACACCGTGCCATAGAGTCATCACTTAGCATTAGGAGTCTGGTCAAGCCCTGCATGAAGGAAAGAAGGGTTCAATTAAAAAGGAAGTATAGCTCCTGTACTGTCTATATAGAAATAGCTTGTACTACCTATCATATAGGCCCTATGGCTCAAATTGAATATGTAGCGTGATATAAACTACCTTGCTAAGTGACATGCCTTTTGGTTGAACATTATAGGGGTTCCATCTGACAAGTGACTTGTATAAATGAGTCCAAGCTAACTAGATACATCATACATTTAAAGTGGTCTAAATAAAATAGGACGCTTCCCTTTAAACTTCAGTGTATATCCACAGACTTAAAATAGTGACATTATTATTTCTAGACGTGGCTCATTTCGCATGCTGTGGGTTCATCCCCAAGGGCAGACCTTGTTGCTTTCCAAAAAACATGGGCATAGACACACACAGACGGGGCTGGACCAAAACAATCGCAAGGATGAATTCAGGGATAACTACATTCAAAGCTCAGAAGCCCAATTTGTGTATGTGAACCTTTAGGTGGAACAGATAAAACGACAATGTGGACGGAGGAATGCGATCGGGGCGGTGGGGGCTCGGGGCGGGAAGGCAGAGCCCAGTCAATGAATGAATCGTTTGTTTGTTTGCGCCCGCAACCAGTTTGGTCCCGTTCCCACACCACACCGACCAATGACAAGCCAACCGGTCCTCGTTAGAAATTCCGTCACGTACCCATCAAGTGGTCTCTAGCATGGATTTAGCAGCGGGCCCTCCCTCATTAACGACCCCGCATATTTACTAACAACAGGATTAAGTTCAGCAGCGCGTCATTGTCCCTCAGAACATTTCCCATGATCAAAACAATAAAGAGATTGAGCTACATCCAGGAGAGCGCGAGTTCACAAACACACGACGACTAGAATATAGGCCTACCAAAAACAACCCGTTCTTACAGTAGCCTAAGCTAGAGAAGTTTGTATATCACATGCTGGTAGAAAAACACTCAAGGCTATATTTCATAAATCCTAAGCACATTTCCAATATTTGAGATGGTGAGAAAGAGTAGGCTATGACACGACCGGCCAGTCGCGAACTCTGAAAGTAGTCGAGATTTGGCAGAGCGCAGTGTGCAGTGAGTCGCTTTCCGTTCAGCACCACAATCGGAAGACAACAGCGCGGTGACATTATAGACACGCAGCAGGCGCGGATAACATTCTTAAGGCTATAAGTGACTATTGGCCTCGAAACACACCGTGATCGATCGATCAGCACCATGGACAGATACCACGCCATACAACACTGTCATCGCCCACTGTGGGGCTTTAAATGAGAAAATAAGAGATCAAAAGCCGCGCAACCAGCCAAGAACTAACAAACTCGACTTACCGGTAGAGTGACCTCGATTGGTGGCGTCATGGTCACTGTCGCCTTGCTCGCTGTCACCATGACCACTGTCTTTAGAGCTTACGAGATCCGCTTCTTGGAAAGCCGAACTGACAGATAAGAGGAGAAGAATAGAAAACATGATTTAATGTATTGAAGATAGAGGAGGCCTATTTTTATTTTCAAACGCACGTTAAAATAAAAATTATGTTAGAATAAAACACGAATCACTTTTATTTTCACCGTCTTCATCATCATCATCATTCATTCCTTATCCTGCACTTCATTATCATCAACATAGACTGAGAGTGCATACACAGGTGGGCAGCAGCAGAGAAAGTCAATTAACCAGTATTAGGTATTGAGCCATGTTGGCATGGTTGTGTTTTGTAGTCTCTCCCCTCTGGCATTGAATGGCCACTTTAAACAACACTCTCAATCACGTCACTCAGGCTGCTGGCAGGGCACCAGGTGCGCATGCTCGTTACCTGTTCACACGCCGAGGTCTGTCCACCAGGTAACTGAGCTCGGCTCGCTGGTGTTTGGTCTGAAAGAGAAGCACGAGACATTTTGAGTTTGGGGCGCGGTGGCATTTTATTATCAAACAATTTTCCTGAGATTTAAAATACAAAATAACAACAAGAAATCTGGTACATGACATTGATAGTTTTGATATTGACGTTAGATTTGACGTGATTGCTGATGTTCGACAACGAAACGTCTCATATCTATATTTTGAGAGGAGTCGATTTAAGCCTCCTAGCCGACAGCATATATATACTACCAAAGAGAAAATTAAGTGGTGCACCTATTCAGGCTGGCTGAACTATAGACGGATCTTTGTTCTTGTGCGACTCAGCACGATCGTGACTGGTGTGCGAAATGTGTGTATTCTCACAAGGGACACGGTCATTGCGCATGACAACACACACACACACACACACACACACACACACACACACACTCACACACACTCACACACACTCACACACACTCACACACACACACACACTCTCTCTCACACACACACACACACACTCACTCACACACACACACACACACACACGCACTCACACTCACACTCACACTCACACTCACACTCACACTCACACACACATATACATATGCAGACACACACACACACACACAACTCCAGCCTTCAAGGCACCCATGCATTATCCTGATGTATTATTATATTACTCCAAATCCATCTTATTTTAAAAGCACGACAAAACCACTTCTGAGCAGAACATAAACATGCGATCATTACTATTCCAATGATAATCTCCATCGGGACTGCCAACGGCAACATGTCAGCAACTAGTAATCATTTTGGGTTGAATTGTCGTTAACGGAAATAAATAGCAAGATATGCAGACGTATGTGTTAGGCGAAATAACAAACGTATTTGTGAGGGACTCTACTAAAACAATGGGTGATGCAACATATAGAGAGTTAGCGTCAATGTTAGGGACACTTAAACTACATTCTCTAATAATGCGAAATGCAGATTATATTTCATATTTGATCCACATACTAATAGCAGCAGTGAGACTTTTTTTTAGACAAGCACATGTTGCAGTTATCACACTCTATATCTAATATACGGATAGCAAGTACATGCTGGGGGTATTGGAGTTTAAAGGTATGAGGGGACTCTTACCTCGCTTGATAAAATGCTGCCGTTTGATATGATGTCAGGCTGCTGGTCAGTGTACCCTGTCACTATGGCCCCGCACGGGTTGTGTTCCGTGTCTGTGCTCCTAGATGGGCTACACGGCTTTAGGAACATTAGGTCGGTTTTGGCCGACTCCGGAGTCAGACATACCTGGTAGCAATAGTTCTGATTTTGGTGGTGAGAGCCGAAGCTCCCGGACTCTTCCACTGGCACCTGGGCTGTACCGGCCCCGGTGACGTTGGCGCTCTGCACCAGCATTATATCGGACTTGCTGAGCTTTTTCTTGCGGGCTCGCGCATGCCTGCTGCAGCATGTGGCGCACCCAAGGCAGCAATCACTGGTGAGGCACGTGTAGATGTTGAGCTTTTTGTCCTTCTGACAGCGCACGGCCAGCACGATCATAGCCAGGAGGAAGATGAAGGAGACGGAGCCCAGGGCGATGATGAGGATGAGGGTGAGGTCCAGCGATGTCTCCTTGGACTTGGCGGTGCCCCTCTCCCGATGGTCCTCCACCACACTGTCCACCAGCACCACGAACACACTGGCGGTGGAGGAGAGGGGCGGCTGGCCGTGGTCCCTCACCTCTATCAACAGGTCATACATCTGGTTTGGGTCCCGCTTGGTGGAGACGCGCCGGGCAGTGCGCAATTCTCCTGTCCTCCAGTCCATGCGGAACATGCCGTTCTCGTTTCCCCGCTGGATGCTGTAGGAGAGCCGTGCGTTCTCTCCGTCGTCTGCATCCATGGCGATGATACGGGTTACTAGGTAGCCAGGCTCGGCGGAGCGGGGCAGAGGCTCTCTAGCAGTGCCATTTTTACCCAGAGGAGCAATGACTGAGGGAGGGTTGTCATTCTGGTCCACGATGATTACTTTGACCGTGGCGTTCGAGAAGAGCTCAGGGCTACCTGCATCTTTCGCCTGAACCATGAAAGTGAAGTCTTTTAACTGCTCGTAATCGAATGATCTGAGTGCGTAAAGGTAGCCGGTCTCTTCGTTGATTGACACGTATGTTTTCACAGACATACCCTGAATATCGCACTCCATTATGGAGTAACTAATGAGAGCGTTCTGTCCAACGTCTGGATCCAGAGCGGTCACAGCGTGGATATAAGCACCTGGCACATTGTTTTCAGTCACATACACATCATATATGGGCTGCGTAAACGTTGGCGCATTGTCATTTTCATCCGACACTTGCACTTTGATTGATTTACTGGTGGCAAGGGAAGGGGTCCCTGTATCCCTGGCAACTACAGTCACTGAATAAGAGTCAGCATTCTCTCTATTTAGGGGTCCATCTGTTACAATGGTGAAATAGTTCCTAAAGGAGGGTTTGAGTTTGAACGGGACGTCACCGAGGATTTCAACGTGAATCTTTCCGTTTTCCTCAGCATCTTTGTCAGTCACGCTCAGCAGGGCTATAACGGTGCCCGGGGCTGCCCTTTCACTCACCGACTCGGTCACTGTGCTGAAGGTGATATCAGGAGCATTATCATTTACGTCCATTATTTTCACCAGAACTTTACAGTGCGCGGCCACGGCATTGGGTCCGAGATCTTTCGCCTGAACGAATATTTGATATAAACTGCTCTCCTCAAAATCCACCTCACTGCGTACCTCGATGCGTCCAGTGCGCGCGTCTATGGCGAACAGGTCCTTGACGCGGCTGGAGATGTGGTTACTGAATGAATACACTATCTCCCCATTCTGCCCCTCGTCTAAGTCGGTGGCGTTCAGCTGGATAACGAGGGTCCCCGTCGGTGTGTTCTCCTGCAGACTCACTGAGTACACTGGCTGGTCAAACACGGGCACGTTGTCGTTAGAATCCAGCACTTTGACCACCAGCAGAGCAGTGCCTGTCCGTGGCGGCTGGCCCCCGTCTACGGCAGTCAGCACATACCTGTGGGACGCCTGCTGCTCCCTGTCCAGCGACTTCTCTAGCACCAGTTCTGCGAATTTGTTACCGTCGGTCTGCGTCTGCACATCCAAGTAGAAGTAGTTATTGGTGGTGATGTCGTATGTGCGCAGCGCATTGGAACCCACGTCCGGATCGAATGCGCTCTCTAGGGGAAACCGGGTACCGGGGACTGCGCTCTCCGAGATTTCTACTGTGATGTCGGTTTCGGGGAAGCTGGGCGGATTGTCATTGATATCCACGACCTCTATCTCCACGCGGAACAGCTCGAGTGGGTTCTCCAAAAACACTTCAAGGTGTAAAAGACAGCTGGCACTCTGCTTGCAGATCTGCTCCCGGTCAATTTTCTCGTTGATGAACAGAATCCCGTTCTCCATGTTCACTTCCAGGTACGGCGTCCGCGAGCTGGGCACAACCTGGAAGCGGCGTGAGGCGATTTTGGTCATGTCCAGTCCCAGGTCCTCGGCGATATTCCCCACGAACGTGCCGTGTCCAGCCTCCTCCGGCACAGAGTAGCGTATCTGCGAGACCACTCCATCCGTGATACACAGCAAAATGAATAGCACAATCATCGCCAAAGAACAAGTGCACTTGGAGAAAAGAAATCCTATCCTTTTTTATTTAAAGCGTCAATTCCCATTACCCTTAGTCCAAGGAAAGTCCCCAAAATGTAGAAGGCTTTTGGATATTTGTTTTCCTTTTAGTAGTCCCGTCAAACATGGACCTTCTTGCTTGTGATATTCAATGCAGGTTTGATTACCCCCAAATCCTGTCTTCACTGCCGAGATCAACAAGCTCTCGGCTGCTTCAGATGCGCCTCGTTATGGCAGCAGTGCACATTCCAATGATGCGGAGTGTTCCTTAATAATAATAGTGAGGAGATGACTCTAAAAGCATAGGCCCAAAATCAATAAAAAATATAAAAAATCCGTACCATGAACGTAGTCGAAGCTTTTTCCAACTATACCAATTCTCAAACAGCCACTGTTATCTGATTTTTTTCTCTCTCTTCTCTCCAGTGATATCTGCTCCGTTTAGCGCACACACTGCAGCGGTCTCCTCTCCCACTATTGAATGCACTTCACTCAACTATTCGCTTTTTCCGCAGCGCACCTCCCCTACCAGCCAACGGGATCCTCGGACACCCGCTGAGCTCACTCCTGATTGGACGGTTGGGACGTCTGTCTATGCTGGATCTCGCTCACTGTGATGTGACGCTTCTAGCCCAGTTGCTGGTTCGAGCTGAATACCTGCCTGACGAGGAAGATACATTTGGAAGAGTTGGGGTTTCATAGTTGTTTACGCGCAGCATACTGAAAGGGTCCTGAATTGTTTTCAACAAAAGCACAATACACAATCGCATTGGCTATTAGGAAAACAATAAAGAGTGTGAACACTATGTATAAATTCCCAGAAATGTATTAGGCAAACTCCCCAACACATTTCAAGGAGATTATACTTCCCATAGTGTAGCGACTCTATTTGAATAGCTTTCAGTTTACTCTCCGTTAGTCAGCATCTCTAGCCTAACTTATTTTGGGGTGTGGGCAATGCTCATGCCTTTTACTAGCCTATTACGAAAACAGAACGCAATAATTAATTCGATTATTATCATTGATTGATAGTTTATAGCTGTGTATGCTTCCTGCTAGGCGACGTGTGTAGACGGCTTGTGTGAGGATAATGTATTGACATGTGCTATGTAGGAAACATGCCGGATATGCGTCAATCAGTTATATTCTCATACAGTTTTAACCACCACAATGTGAGTATTCCTCATGCAGCCAAGAACCTCTGCAACTTCTCTCTGTAACTGCTCTCACACTAAATCTGGAGATTTGTGTGGAATCTTTCTGAGCCTCTGTCAAAGCAAGGCGCAAACCACAGACCTTACGCGCCCCCTAGCGGCCAAGAGAGAAACATAAAACCAAATCCACCGGTTCGCCCAGAACGAAACAAACCGGACCTATAAATAGTGTCCTACTCTAATTCACGCTCCCCATTGACACTGTCTCTATAAGAAGTCATAGGTTATACAACTCGTATTTTCTTTTGTGTGTTGTTTTTGTTGTTGTTGATGTGAATATAACTAGGCTAGGTTTTTTTTTTTAAACGAAACGAACATCCCACATCACCGGGAGCTGTCCTTGACGTCAGACAGTAACATAATGCACATTCACAGGAAAGAGACAGAATCGGCTCTGCACAGAATGTGATTCACACAAAGGTACAATTGATTGTCATTTCATTGGATTCTGACCTTCAACCTTGAATAGCGTTTGGAAAGGTTGACTAGTTAAATAAAGGTTAAATAAACATTTAAAAAAATAAAATTAAAGGTGTGCATTCTCAGATGATTACTGTAGGAATTATTCAATCTAATGAAAATATGAATAAGGCCATATAGATGCTATAGAATGCAGTATGTACCTTAGTCTGGATGAAGTGAATCCCCTCCTCTTGTTGTTGTAATTGTACTCATCAGAATGTACAAATGCTATGTCTGACATCCAGCTTTAGACTGCCCATTGTGGTGAGCAGTACACTGGTGACACATCACGTATTGTGAAGCATAGATAGGCTACTATTCTGGATGTACCTTTACTTCTAATGGAACAAAATGGATTCATCCCTATACTCTTACACAACAGCTTTTTCCTAGCACTGATCAGAAGGGACTTGATAGATTGCTGCTTGCAGTGTATGGGGAGTCTGTTCCTCATATAAATGCCTCACACATGTGTCATATAAAAACTATTCCTAACCTGGACCTCAGATGTCTGTGTTTAAATAGGAAAGGAAACAAGAGAAGGATGGTTTTATGCATTTGTTACTGGGAAACAGCCAATGAGTTGGTCAGTGTCTCCCTCCAATGGTTTAAGGTTAGGAATGAGACAGGGCAAGCTGATCCTAGATCTGTGCATGTGGGCTGATTCCACCCAGAGCCAAGTGTTCAGTGGGCATGGACTGATGAACACAGGTGATGAGGGGAACCTGTTCAGGCTGCCAGAGAACAACAGCTCCCCCTAGTGATCAACAACGGCACTATAACCTTTCTTCCCATTTAGCACTTCTTCCTTTATCGTCTTTGATCGAAAGAGGAGACGTTTAAGATGTCCTGCGTAGGCTCCAGTAAAGAAACGTACCACATATTGGGAGAATGAGATTGGCTCCAGCAGCCAACTGCCAAAGCAAATCATAATATGACACAGGAGGGTAAGCATCAGATGCCTCCAAGAGGAGATTTCCTCCTAAAATCAAGTCAGATAAAATCAGAAGGATTATGGACAATTGCTGATTTGAATATTATAATTCTGATTATCTATCAGGAAACAAGGTAAGACCCAAGTACAGACTGTGTGAAGTAACAATGTTTATTTTAACCACAGGTGCAGGCAAACGACACGTCAAGGCAGGCAGGGGTCGATGATCCAGAGTTGGAGCAAAGGTACAGGACAGCAGGCAGGCTCAGGATCAGGGACGGGCAGAGTGGTACAGATGGGCAGGTACAGGGTCAGGACATGCAAGGGTTAAAAAAACAGGAGGATGAGAAAAAGAGAGGCTGGGGAAAAGACAGGAGCTGACAGGACGAATGCTGGTAAGCCTGACAAACAAGACGTACTGGCAACAGACTAACAGAAAATGCAGCTATAAGTACACAGGGGGAAAAAAATGGGCGACACCTGGAGGGGGTGGAGACGAGCAAAAAGACAGGTGAAACAGATCAGGGCGTGACATTATCTCTCCCTCTCTCTCTGTGCATAGGAATGAAAGGCAAAGCACCTCTCCTCAAACAGTGTTTTATATGTCCCAAAATAAACGCAGCTGTATTGTCAATGGCTTCTGCTCAATCTTGAGGATACACTACTGTAACAGCATGTGGTTTTTGACCCTTGAAGAAGCTTGCGGAGAGTGAGGTGATTGTTGGCTCAATGGATATCCACTCCACTGCCATTTGCTGACCTGTTTTGTGTCACACACTGCGTAAGACACAGTACAGAAACATGGCTTTTTTTACTGGGAGCTACTTTCTATGGAGTCAGTACATGTGCAGTACTGTAGCTAAGCAGTGTTCAATCCACCACTCCTTACTGACCACAACATACAACACAACCCACCACTCCCTACTGGCCACAACATACAACACAACCCACCACTCCTTACTGACCACAACATACAACACAACCCACCACTCCTTACTGACCACAACATACAACACAACCCACCACTCCCTACTGGCCACAACATACAACACAACCCACCACTCCTTACTGACCACAACATACAACACAACCCACCACTCCCTACTGGCCACAACATACAACACAACCCACCACTCCCTACTGGCCACAACATACAACACAAGCCACCACTCCCTACTGACCACAACATACAACACAATCCACCACTCCTTACTGACCACAACATACAACACAACCCACCACTCCCTACTGACCACAACATACAACACAACCCACCACTCCTTACTGACCACAACATACAACACAACCCACCACTCCCTACTGGCCACAACATAATCCACCACTCCCTACAACATACAACACAATCCACCACTTCCTACTGGCCACAACATACAACACAATCCACCACTCCCTACAACACAATCCACCACTCCCTACTGACCACAACATACAACACAACCCACCACTCCCTACTGGCCACAACATAATCCACCACTCCCTACAACATACAACACAATCCACCACTTCCTACTGGCCACAACATACAACACCATCCACCACTCCCTACTGGCCACAACATACAACACAATCCACCACTTCCTACTGGCCACAACATACAACACAATCCACCACTCCCTACAACACAATCCACCACTCCCTACTGACCACAACATACAACACAACATCCACCACTCCCTACTGGCCACAACATACAACACAATCCACCACTCCCTACTGACCACAACATACAACACAACCCACCACTCCCTACTGGCCACAACATACAACACAATCCACCACTCCCTACTGGCCACAACATACAACACAACATCCACCACTCCCTACTGGCCACAACATACAACACAATCCACCACTCCCTACTGACCACAACATACAACACAATCCACCACTCCCTACTGACCACAACATACAACACAACCCACCACTCCCTACTGCCCATAACATACAACACAATCCACCACTCCCTACTGACCACAACATACAACACAATCCACCACTCCCTACTGGCCACAACATATAACACAATCCACCACTCCCTACTGCCCATAACATACAACACAATCCACCACTCCTTACTGGCCACAACATACAACACAACCCACCACTTCCTACTGCCCATAACATACAACACAATCCACCACTCCCTACTGACCACAACATACAACACAATCCACCACTCCCTACAACATGCTACACAATCCACCACTCCCTACAACACAATCCACCACTCCCTACTGGCCACAACATACAACACAACCCACCACTCCGTACAACATGCAACACAATCCACCACTCTCTACTGGCCATAATATACAACACAACCCACCACTCCCTACTGACCACAACATACAACACAATCCACCACTCCCTACTGGCCACAACATACAACACAATCCAGCTTCAAGGCATACAGTACAACCAGAGAACCAGGACACAGGAGAGCTGTATGTGGTTTCAATGTTTGATGGCCATATGTCTCAGCGTCACTCACTCCCTGTCTGTCTGCCTGCCTCTCCTGCTCTCCACACTTCAAGCTGAAGCCTCTGTCCCTCTCCCCAGAGGCTCCAAGCCCATATTGGTTTCACACTGTCTGTCTGGTGGAGGAGGCTTTTAGTCTTCTTCCTCTGGTGTTTGAATGATGCCACAGTGACAGGCACCATTCTGGACACGTGTGTTTGTGTGTGTGTGTCTGTGTGTGTGTGTGTGTCTGTGTGTGTGTGTCTGTGTCTGTGTGTGTGTGTCTGTGTGAATATGAGTGTGTGTATGGTGAGAGAGGGATAGGAGGAGAGAAGGGAGGTGACACAACGAAAAATTGTGATTTTTTTTTTGACGGTAGTTATTGTTTTAATTCAAAAGGACCCCTTTTAAAAAATTTAAACGTCTCTTCTGGAACTGGAATGTCATCTCCTGTCTGTGAGATGGGTTTGTGAATGTGGCTGTATGAGCGAAGGTGACAGGCGTCTGAAGGAAACTCAGACAAGGCTTTTAGAGTTCCCAGACAATGCAGTTGGTTCCTAGGCCACTATACTGGAGTGACAGTCGTGTTTAATCTCCATGAGGATAATGTAACGGGCCGGTCGAGTCCTCTCACTTCATATGGTAGTGCTAAGAGCCGTTTTCACTGGTCCACCGCATAGACTAGTGTAACATGAAGATGAGACATTCTTAAAAATGGACTAGTGTTGGCTTGGGTCATAAAATAGACACATTCACACTCCTGCATGAACCCACTCAACACAGGTTGTACACACACACACACACACATACACACACACACAAACTTACTCCCTCACAAACAAATGAATCCAGTCATTATTTAACTATAATGGTCAAAAGGGAAAGAGCTGCATCAAAGGAATAGATTCAAATGAACCTCAGTGCTTGTCTAAGGGAGGAAAGCCTTCTTGTAGGTCAAGTAGTCATTTCTGTCCCTATTCTCTCTGCTATTCATCAAGATTAGACTCAGAGAGTGAATACAATATTCTCTCCCCACTCAGGTCTCGTCCTAATCACCAGACTCACAGAGGACAAAAAGAGCTAAGGAACACTGTGGCCAACCTCTACACTCAACTGTGTCCCAAATGACAACCTATTCCCTACATTCCCCTTATGGGCCCTGGTCAAAAGTAGTGCTCTATATAGGGAATATGATGCAATTTGGGACGCACATTCATTCTGTGGGCTGTTCTTGCAACGCAACAGAACAGAGGGAGACCTAATATGGACATGTAGTCAGGAACACACAGACAATCAGCTACAGAAACAGAACAAACAACCGTAGAACTGTACGTCACACAGAAGGAGCCCTGTATAGTACAAGGTCAAATACATGTGAACACTGTTTTAGAGATTCTAGAGTCCATTATAGAGGCCATTATAGAGCCAGTTATAGAGGTCATCATAGAGGCCATCATATAGTGATGAAAAGAAAAATAATCTTAGGGAATAACTGTAGCTAATGGATTACTTCAGCCAATGAACAACTAACTGTAGCCAATGAACAACTAACTGTAGCCAATGAACTACTAACTGTAGCCAATGAACAACTAACTGTAGCCAATGAACAACTAACTGTAGCCAATGAACAACTAACTGTAGCCAATGAACTACTAACTGTAGCCAATGAACTACTAACTGTAGCCAATGAACTACTAACTGTAGCCAATGAACAACTAACTGTAGCCAATGAACAACTAACTGTAGCCAATGAACAACTAACTGTAGCCAATGAACAACTAACTGTAGCCAATGAACTACTAACTGTAGCCAATGAACTACTAACTGTAGCCAATGAACAACTAACTGTAACCAATGGAGTTCTATACATGCAGTATCTCACAAAAGTGACTACCGTAATTTCCGGACTATTATTAAGCGCACCTGAATATAAGCCGCACCAACTGAATTTTAAAAAAAATATTATTTTGAACATAAATAAGCCGCAGGTGCCTACCGGTACATTGCAACAAATTAACTTTACACAGGCTTTAACGAAACACGGCTTGTAACAAAAAATAAAAAATTAGCAGTAAGCTTTAGTTGTCTTTTTGCACTGAGTCAATTCCTCACGCTGCTGTTTCCAACGTCTTATCATCGACTCATTAAGACCAAGCTCCCGTGCAGCAGCTCTATTTCCTTTTCCAACAGCCAGATCAATCGCCTTCAACTTGAAAGCTGCAACATATGCATTTCTCCGTGTCTTTGCCATGATGAGGGTGACAAAATAACTACCGTAATCAGAATGATGGGAAGTTTGAGAGCGCTCGATTTAATCTAAACAGTAAACAAAAAAAAGTTATTGACCTTAACCCGTTCGGCAATTTCATTGGTCTAATGAAAGCGTCATGCCTCCAAAAAACTGAGCACGTCACAGAATGTGTTTTTTTGGAAAAAAAAAATTGAAAGCAGGAAAAATCCATATATTAGCCGCGTCATTGTTTAAGCCACGAGGTTCAAAGCCTGGGAAAAAAGTTGCGGCTTACAGTCCGGAATTTACGGTACACCCCTCACATTTTTGTAAATATTTAAGTATATCTTTTCATGTGACAACACTGAAAAAAATGACACTTTGCTACAATGTAAAGTAGTGAGTGTACAGTTTGTATAACAGTGTAAATTTGCTGTCCCCTCAAAATAACAACACACAGCCGTTAATGTCTAAACCGCTGGCAACAAAAGTGAGTACACCCCTAAGTGAAAATATCCAAATTGGGCCCAAAGTGTCAATATTTTGTATGGCCACCATCATTTTCCAGCACTGCCTTAACCCTCTTGAGCGTGGAGTTCACCAGAGCTTCACAGGTTGCCACTGGAGTCCTCTTCCACTCCTCCATGACAACATCACAGAGCTGGTGGATGTTAGAGACCTTGCACTCCTCCACCTTCCGTTTGAGGATGCCCCACAGATGCTCAATAGGGTTTAGGTCTGGAGACATGTTTGGCCAGTCCATCACCTTTACCCTCAGCTTCTTTAGCAAGTCAGTGGTCGTCTTGGAGGTGTATTTGGGGTCGTTATGTTGGAATACTGCCCTGGGGCCGTTATCATGTTGGAATACTGCCCTGCGGCCCAGTCTCCGAAAGGAGGGGATCATGCTCTGCTTCAGTTTGTCACAGTACATGTTGACATTCATGGTTCCCTCAATGAACTGTAGCTCCCCAGTGCCGGCAGCACTCATGCAGCCCCAGACCATGACACTCCCACCACCATGCTTGACTGTAGGCAAGACACACTTGTCTTTGTACTCCTCACCTGGTTGCCGCCACACACGCTTGACACCATCTGAACCAAATAAGTTTATCTTGGTCTCATCAGACCACAGGACATGGTTCCAGTAATCCATGTCCTTAGTCTGCTTGTCTTCAGGAAACTGTTTGTGGGCTTTCTTGTGCATCAACTTTAGAAGAGGCTTCCTTCAGGGACGACAGCCATGCAGACCAATTTGATGCAGTGTGCGGCATATGGTCTGAGCACTGACAGGCTGACCCCCCACCCCTTCAACCTCTGCAGCAATGCTGGCAGCACTCATACGTCTATTTCCCAAAGACAACCTCTGGATATGATGCTGAGCACGTGCACTCAACTTCTTTGGTCGACCATGGCGAGGCCCGTTCTGAGTGGAACCTGTCCTGTTAAACCGCTGTATGGTCTTGGCCACCGTGCTGCAGCTCAGTTTCAGGGTCTTGGCAATCTTCTTATAGCCCAGGCCATCTTTATGTAGAGCAACAATTCTTTTTTTCAGATCCTCAGAGAGCTCTTTGCCATGAGGTGCCATGTTGAACTTCCAGTGACCAGTCAGCATGAGGGAGTGTGAGAGCGATGACACCAAATTTAACACACCTGCTCCCCATTCACACCTGAGACCTTGTAACACTAACGAGTCACATGACACCGGGGAGGGAAAATGGCTAATTGGGCCCAATTTGGACATTTTCACTTAGGGGTGTACTCACTTTTGTTGCCAGCGGTTTAGACATTAATGGTTGTGTATTGAGTTATTTTGAGGGGGCAGCAAATTTACACTGTTATCCAAGCTGTACACTCACTACTTTACATTGTAGCAAAGTGTCATTTCTTCAGTGTTGTCACATGAAAAGATATACTCAAATATTTACAAAAATGTGAGTGGTGTACTCACTTTTGTGAGATACTGTAGTCTTCTGTACTCTAGCTGTGTGACTGACTCATGTTTAGTGTCCTATAGATTAATCTAATATACTGTTTGTCCTTGTGCATCTATTCAGAGCACAACGTAATCATATGATTAGTTTAAATAGCTCTCTTCATATGTGAAATTATGTTTTTCATTTTCTGTACTGAATGGGATTTATTAAATGGGTGCATTTCAATAAGTTTGAATTAAAGTTCTCTTCTTACTGAGTCGTCGCTCTGGACTGCATGGAGGATATTTGATCAGAAGGTATTTAGAGAGTGTAGATCATGAATAGGGTCTCATTCTCTTGGCGAGGGTTTAGAATGGAGCCCTCATAAACTAGATGACGAAATGAGAAGAGAAAAAGAAAGATAAATGGTGGAAGAGTTGTGAGAGAGAGAGCGAGACAGATGAGGAGCGAAGTGAAAGAGTATCAGTCAAACGCCCACAGGGCTGACAGTTCAGATAAATCAGATAACAAGAAAACATAAAATCACCATTTTCCAAATGTGAGCTAAAAGCTGGTGTCTCTGTATCTGACACGGGGTCAGCTTGGTCCTCTGTTATAAATGACTGTACCCCAGCCAGACTGGGACTCCTACTTTTACACGTTCTGGCTACAGGAAGTAGTGTACACCTCATCCTGAAATTTCTCCACTTGAGTCACTGAATAGCTAGTTTTTCGGTGGCGCAACTGGCTGAGAAAGTTTCAGGAGGGAGGTCACGTGTGTTTGCGAGGCAGAAGTCCCAGGTTCTAGTCTTTGGATCTGGAGTGGGAGGCAGTGGTGTAGGAGGAAGCTAAGGAAGCACAGTGACGTTCACCACAATAGCATCCACAAAAGTGGGGACTATTGATAGGTTGCTTAGTAACCAAACAATGTGTCGAGTATTTTTTTTTTTTATACCATTCTGTGGAAACTAGATACGGAAGATGCACTGAAATCATTATTTACAATTACATTGAACTGTGCAGGGAAAGAAATGGCTGCTGTTGTTCGATATTTACATTTCGACCAGTCTTAATAAGGCCATGTTGAGAACATGTCCTGTTCCATATACAAGAGTATGTTTTCTGCTAGAATTATTGTGAGGCTTTGTTGTTTTCATTTATTCTTAGGCATCATTTGTCATTTGAGAATGTTGTCAGGTATTGTGGCTGGGCCAGGGGCAGAGGAGGAGTCCAAATTGCCTTCCTTAATTGAGTTACCTCATACATTGCAGACGTGTCCCATCTACCCCACCATTTTACCATGGCCTCCTTTCCCCCCCCTCTCATCCCTCAACTCGTCCGGGCTTGGCAATTTGGTTTGTCAACTGTTGATGTCCTCATTTTCATGTCAAGCCATTCCAGCAGCACAAACACTTCCAATTCCATTCAGAAGCAGAGGGAGAGACAGAGAGAGAGAGAGAGAGGCAGAGAGAGAGAGCGAGAATAACCTTGACCTCCAGGCCCAAGGAGACAATGTGCTAAAATTGCATCCTTGTCTCAACAGGACCCAAACTCATAGATGAATTTTCAAACCCCCATGCTAGTCCATATATTGTTGAGGACAATACAAAAATCCAAACACAAGCACACACACACTCACATGCACGCTCACATGCACTCACACACAACCAGGCTAGCACATAACATTCTCATGACCATATGTTTCTTAGAGCTTGGTGAGAGTGTGGTTGTCCTATGGTTATTTAGCATACAACCTTCCCACAACGTTCTGGGAATGGTGCAGGATAGTTGCTTGGCCTTGGTACATTCTCAGCACATTTAAAGAACTTCATTACTTCAACAGAACATTTCCTAAAAGTGTAAATATGGTTGCATTTCATTTCAATTTTGGTAATGTTCTAGGAACATTCTCCAACTAGGTTGGCATTGGGAATGTTCTAAAAATAATGTTTTCAGGTGTGTTGGCCACACCCACTAATTGGCAACACCTGATCTTAATCTTGTTTCCTTTGAAATTGGGTCTGTTTGATTAGACTAAAATGAATAGCTGTGTATGTGTTTAAAAAAAAAACATGTCATGCTAGCTACATCCTGGTAGCGCAGTGGACTAATTCCATGGATAAAGAACAAGGAGATCATAATTTAGAATTTCACTGATGCCATGGCACATTAAAAAAGAAATGTGTTTGCATGATGAATGCCTAAGCAAATTCATTTCTATCTTTGCTTGATTTGGAAAAAGTACCCCATTTTTATACTTGAGTAAAAGTAAAGATACCTTCATAGAAAGTGAAAGTCACCCAGTAAAATACTGCTTGAGTAAAAGTGTAAAAGGATTTGTTTAAAATATACTTAAGTATCAAAAGTAAATGTAATTAATCAAATATACTTAAGTACCAAAGTAAAAGTAAAAGTATGAATTATTTAAAATTCCTTATATTAGAAGGTACCATTTTCTTGTTTTTTATTTATTAATGGATAGCCAGGGGCACACTACAGTACAACACTCATAGATAATTTACAAACGAAGTCTGTGTGTTTAGTGAGTCCACCAGATCAGACGCAGTAGGGATGACCAAGGATGTGCTCTTGATAAGTGAGTGAATTGGACCATTTCCTATTGTACTAAGCATTCAAAATTTACTTTTGGGTGTCAGGGAAAATGTATGGAGTAAAAAGTATATTATGTAGGATTGTAGTGAAGTTAAAATAAAAGTTTTCAAAAATATAAATAGTAAAGATACCCCCAAAAAACGACTTAAGTAGTACTTTGAATTATTTGTAAGTACTTAAGTACTTTACACCACTGCATGTTCTCAGAACATTATTTATTTACCTTAAAATAACCGTACTCAGAACGTTAATTAATCCTCCCAGGAAAACATTTAGGGAAATAGTTGTAAAAAATTCTGAACTTTAACACAAACCTAAACATGTACGTTTCCATAGCAGGCAAATTTTTTACTTCCGTTGTCAGAATGTTAAAAAATATATATTCTGCTTTACTGGCCAGGAAACGTATGGCTTCATTCCCAGAACCAATGGGAAACCAGAAACATACGTTCCCACAACTTCCAAGGAACCATATGTGCTAGCTGGGAATCTCTCTCTCTGTCTCGCTCTCTCGCTCTCTGATAGAGGAAAGGCCAAAGACAAAAGGAGTGTTCCTTTCCTGTCTTTGCGATCATTAGTACACAGCCTGTCTGTATCCATACTGGGGTCTACTGAGACATTAATAACTGATCCTGTGGTAGGAGGAAAGGGGTCGATAGTGTGATTAGTAAGAAAGGAGGAAAACACCAGTAAAAGCATCAGAAGCTGACCTGAGGGAAGATCCACGGAGCTGTGAATAATAGATGTGTGTGTTTGTGTGTGTATGTGTGCACATCTGCTTGCGTCTCTGCGTGTGTGTGTTTCAGAATGCTCCCACTGGGCACACACTGGTTGAATCAACGTTGTTTCCATGTCATTTCAATAAAATGAATGTTCAACCAACATGGAATAGACGTTGAATTGACGTCAGTGCCCAGTGGGCCGTAACCTCTGTCTGAGAAGCTGGCCTCGGGCTAATTGAACAGACTTAATGGAGCTGTGGTCTGTCTGTCCGGCAGCTAGGTCCTCCCCTCTGCCTCCCCCTGAAACACAACAACATAACAACACTGTGTTTACTTTACACCATCATCATCACTACCACCAGATGCTGCCCGGCGCTACCCAACATCAACCCTGAGCACCAACCCCAGCTAATTACCCACACATTTAACATTTATCTTAATTACCCCCCGACTTAATTAATTGAATCGATAATTAATTTAAATATAGTTTAGAATTAATTATTGTTGCATTGGTGATAATTAGCATTGTTAATTAACTGGATGGTTTCTGTATTCCTCTGGTGTTCCAGGATCAGATTTCACACAACGCTTGAACTCTTGTTTATCACAAAACCCTCATTAGCTCATCTTGCTAACTCTTTATGGCACTTTCAGATGTTAGCCTATTTGTTTTTAAACCGGGTAGGAGTTATGACCAATCTGCCCATAGTTTTTTTTATAACTGTCTACAGCCACAATAACCTCCCTTCGATTTTCTTTTCACATGTTGTGGTACAAAGTGGGAGTGAAATAGATTTAATTGTGATTTTTTTTTGGTCATTGATCTACACAAAATACTCAAAAATGACAAAATGGAAAGAAAATGCTACAAATTAAAACTTATACTAAAATATAGTTGTTACATCAGTAAGTATTCACACCCTTTGTTTAGGCAAGCCTAAATTAGTTCAGGAGTAAAATGTGGCTTAACAAATCACATAATACGTTACATGGACTCACTTTGTGTGAAATAATAGGGGTTGCCCAGATGTTTGAATGACTAACCCATACAACATCTGTAAAGTCCCACAGTCAAGTATTAGAGAGCTTTTCAAAAGCCTCATAAAGAGGGACATTGATTTGTAGAAGGGTAACTAACAAATCAGACATCGATTATCTCTTTAAGCATGGTCAAGTTAATAACGGGGCTGTGGATGATGTATTAAACCACCCAGACACATCAAAGATACGGTCGTCTTTCTGAACTGAGCTGCAGGACAGGAAGGAAACTGCTCACCAAACTGCTCACCATGAGGCCATTGGTGATTTTGAAACATCTACGGAGTGATGGTTTAAAACTGAGGATGGATCAACAACATTGTAGTGACTCCACAATAATGACCTAAATGAGTGAAAATAAGACAAAAAATATTCCACTTTTTGGGCTAAATGCAAAGCCTTATGTTTGTGACAAATCCAACACAACACATCACTGAGTAACTGCGTCCTTATTTTTAAGCATAGTGGTGGCTGCATCATGTTATGGGTATGCTTGACATCGACAAAGACTGGGGAGTTATTCAGGATAAAAATAAATGGGATGGAGATAAGCACAGTCAAAATCCTAGAGGGAAACCTGCTTCAGTCTGCTTTACACAAGACAATGGGAGAGGAATTCACCTTTCACCAGGACAATAACCTAAAAATACTGAAATCTACATTAGAGTTGCTTACCAAGAAGACAGTGAATGTTCCTAAGTGGCCAAGTTACAGCTTGGAAATCTACACTAAATATTTTGGGGTATTTGGCAGTCGTCATGGGAGAACCCTTTGAAGAACCATTTTTGGTTTCAGGTAGAACCCGTTTTGTTCCAGGTAAAACCCTTTTGGGTTCCATGTAGAACCATTTCAACAGAAAGTTGTACATGGAACCCAAAAGGGTTCTACCTGAAACCATAAAGGGATCTCCTATGGGGACAGCCAAAGAACCCTTTTGGAACCATTTATTCTACGAGTGTATGGAAAGACTTGAAAATTGCTGTCGAGACATGATCCCCAAGACCTTGACAGAGCCTGAAGAATTTTGAAAAGAATAATGGGCAAATATTGCACAATCCAGATGTGCAAAGCTCTTAGAGACTTACCCAGAAAGACTCACAGCTGTAATCTCTACCAAAGGTGTTTCTAACACGTATTGACTCAGGTGGGTGAATACTTATCTAGTCAAGGTATATTAGTGTTTCATTTTTCAATAATCTTGAAAGAATATTAGAATTTTTCTTCTGTTTTGACATTACAGAATATTTGTGCAGATCATTGACCGAAAAGGTCAATTAAATACATTTTAATCCCACTTTGTAACACAATAAAATGTGAAGAAATCCAATACTTATGATACACACGCTATTACCGTTTTAATTGTTTTCAAGCATGACGTTTCCCTTTTCTGTTGCGGTTCGGTATGATTTATAGGTTTTATTGACATGACAAAACATTGATTTTGTTAGTGAACGACTCTCCCAACTCCCTCCCTTCCTGCCTCACTCACTCATTTACTCATCCCAGTCCTCTCCTCTTCTGAGACACCTCATTCTCTCCCCGCATGTCTCCTCTCGCTCCGTGGTTCGTCTCTTGACATTAAGTCAAGGAGTTATATTAATAATGGTTTCCCAGCTGTCTCCCGACAAACTGAGAATGAGAGGTTTAAAAAGAGGAGAGATCAATAGTGTCACCTTTCCACTGCACATCAGGGGAGAATAACAATGCAGCGGGCTTCCCAGCAGACACCTGGAGGTAGAGCAGGAACAGAAGAGGAGCAGTAGCTTAGCATTTAGCTGATGTGATGCACACATGGTGGTCCCACGCCTTTACATGAGCAGTGTGAGCAGTACTCTGAGTCAGGGGGTAGCTGGGGGTAAGGCCTCCTATGGGGCCCCTAGCAAGGCACGGGGGGGGGGGGGGGGGGTATGTTACATGTGTTACGAGTACGTGTGTATTGTACTCTGAGTAGATGGTCTGACATGTCCGCTATGATTAGACCTCTATTACCAGCTTAGTTTAAAGGCCCGGACTTCAGCTCGACTGTTTAATCATGTCTCTAGTCTGTGAGCTGCCGGTTGGACTCCTAGCGGGGTATAACTGACTGTACAGTGGGCTGTGTGTGAGTGGGTTGCCCCTGGATACTGCCATTGCTGTATTAAAATGTGTGAATATGTGGCACAATACTACAAACACACACACATACCGCCTGTTCTCCACAGTCCTATGCTGCTGGATGGGTCCTGCCTCCAGAGCTGTCTCAGTGGCTCTGGATGGCCTGTGAAGCGGAGCGAAAAACCAGGCTGAATTTAATGACATGTATGACAATTATTGTGCGGCCCGTGGAGACAGACACAAATTTAATAAGTTCTGCATGTGTCTGCCTTCCAGCCTCATCAGTGGGAGAGTCTCGGCGGGCCCCCGACAGACTCCACACTCCATCCTACCATTACGATAAACTGTGACTTAATTAATTTAATAGGGTCAGGAGTTATTACCACCACCGTAGCAGCCCTTTTATTACTAGGAACAGCCCCTGCCTTTATGAATCCCCGACTCTTTTAAATTCAAAGGTATTTTTAAAAGATTTTCTATTTTCTTTCGTCTGTTGGTTCTCTCCCAGGTATGTGTGACGCATGCAGGCTGTGAGGAAGCATTCAGGATTTAGATCGAGGTTAGACTTTAATGCCATGATTCTGATTGAAATTTCATAAATATGAATGAAGATTTAATATGCTCCATGTACAGGAAAATCACGTGAGATTATGCACCTGTATCTGCTTGAAATGCGTTAGAAAGTTTACCTTCACATTTCACCAGATTACTGTGGGAGCAAGTGTTAGTTGATGTGTTCTATTCATCATATTAGAGACCGGCCTAATTGTACCTGTAAGTTAGAGCGTGGCATGCATTTGATGAGTGTTCAATCTCTACATTTTCCTCCTCCTTCTCTAACTTCATATTCACAGTCTTCTCCATGTTGCAGGCCAGATATCAAACACTACAGGACGTCAATATTGACACGGGAATGCACAGAGACCCTTACAAAACAGCTGTCAGAGGGCCTGCTAGTGAGCAGAAGGAAGAAACAAATGTTCAAATGAAAGCCGATAGCGTTATTCCTCCTGAATCTTCTCTGGCTAAGGCCTGCCATCACAAACAGGAAGTGTTTGATCAATGCAATGAGAGGACAGTCAAATTCTCTCCTCCCGTCCTCTCGCAGATAAACGTTCCAAAATGTGTTCAGCCAATGGACTTACACTGAGAGTACAAAACATTAAGGACAACTGCTCTTTCCATGACATCAGGTTCCAATCAGGTTGTAGAAACATCTCAAGGATGATCAATGGAAACAGGATGCACCTGAGCTCAATTTCAAGTCTCATAGCAAAGGGTCTGAATACTTATGTAAATAAGGTATTTCTGTTTTTTTGTTTTAATAGATTTGCAAAAAATTCTAACACAACAAAATGTGGAAAAGGTCAATTCACTGTATAGGCTGCTATTTCACAGTGAATTGGCAAGCTGTGACCTCATCCTATACAGATGTAGGATCTTAATTTGATAACTTTTTTGTTGCTGAGAATTTCCCGCACAGCAGAAAATGCAAACTTGTTGTGTAGTCGGGTTTGAAAAAGCTTGTAATTTCCACTTTAAAATTTGCTGTAACAAAAAATGTATCAATCCCTACAAAAACATGTCCATTAATTATAATCCACATAATAATTCCCATTTCCTGTTGCTGCAGGATTATTTTCCTGCTGTAGCAAAATGGCTCAAATTAAGATCCTACATCTGTATTACGAAGAACGAGAACAATGTGAGGCTTGAGTGGTAAGAAGCTGTGTGTGAATGTAGATGGCATGCAGGGTAGAGGACGGCCCCTTCCACTCTGAGGGTCACCAATCATTTTTGTGTCTGAAGTGGAGCAGGGCGAATGCTATTCATGGCGTTCATGCATGAATTATTAGCAGCTCAACGCCGGTTTGACTGAAGGATATGACAAAAGGGCAAGGCAGGGGAGTCTTTCTCTCTACTCTCTCTCTTTCTCTCTCTTTCTCTTATTTCTACATTTCCCCCTTGCACTAACCTGAAATTACAGGTTAGGGACAATGTACAAAATGGAACTATTGAAAATGTACTCCAATACATGTAAGTCATATTTTGATTTGATTAGTAGGCCTTGCCTAATTATCTGCTTATAGACAAGACTTGTAAGAAAGGCTACACTAAACTCACTAATACACAGAGTTACTAGAATTTGTTTTCTAAAGCTATGGGAAGGCTAACCCACCCATCCAACCACAATTCCTGTCTATTTGGATGTGGTCTTGTTTGCCACAGGATCTCCATCCCAAACGTGACCACAACCGCCACCACTGGAGCCTTCATAACCACAGCAGATTTGAATGGCATTTGTCTACGACCTTCGGGCAGGTCGGTGTGCTGTGCTGTGAATGAGAAATGGAATAAAGTAATTATAAGAACACATGGCAGTCTGCCCCTACATGACCTCAATGCTTCAGTGAGAGAGGAGGGCTAGAGGAGGAACCATCTTTATTTTTGGGGCGTGGGAGTCTGGGTAATGTAAGAGGATTACTTATAGCTTTGCTCCTTTCCAACCGTGCTAAAAGAGACAGAGTAAAAATGCTAAGACATTTTTCGCTGTGAAGTATGAGGTGGTAATAATACCGCTAACACTTCAGTAGAGGCCTGTCATCGCTGCATTCTACCGTAAGGGTATTGACCAAATGTTAGTGCTGTGAAAATATGGGAAGCTCAAAGAGAAAGTGTGCAGGAGTTTATTTTTGTGTCAGTAGTATCTTGCTTAGCCTGTCATATTTATTGGAGGATGGTAGAAAATGTCTTATTTTTCTCATTATCTAGACTGACTTTCCTGCCTTCTCCTCAGACTTAAGCACAGAGACGTCCATAATATACAATCTAACACTCTGACATAGACATCTCCTTCCCCTATCACACACACACACACACGTACGCGCGCGCACACACACACACACACACACACACACACACACACACACACACACACACACACACACACACACACACACACACACACACAATATAAACCATAATGAGGGCTGGCAGCTCTGCGTTGGGCATATGTGAGACTGAATTTACAGCTTCATATTCAATTAGCGTTACTGTAGGGCTCACCAGGAGAGCCCGGGGCTGCGAAGACGGTGAATGAAATAATAAACAACACCACAACATCAACATCTCTAATTGCATCAAATATATACTGACCAGGGCCCAGCTTCAAAGTACAGACAGAGCCACAGAATCCCGTCCAAAGGGTAGAAACCATTTATTATTGCTTATCAAAATAAGGTTTAAGGAATGGATCGATTGGCTCAGGGATATGTTACTTGACTCAGATCATAATTCATCATCTTCACGTTCCGCTCAGCAAAGCTGTGTACTGCCCAGTCCAGGACATATTACATCTCAGAGAGTATGAGCTAGTGTTGATTAAAGTGTTCATCCACCCCACGTTTCTCTCAGCCTCCACACTAATAAGCTATGAGTGCTTATACTTCCCTAAATTTCACTCTGAAACCGTCTCTGTGATCTCTTCGAAAGTGAACATATAGCTGGACATGCTCCTCAGTGTTTTTAGCACTTCAAGGGCAGTGGTGAAAGGTGTGCTTGTGTTTAGGAAGCGTTTTATTTTTTCTTCCCATAGTAGCTCGTCTGGAGAAAACCCTCTGTCACTGTTCCCATTACCCAACTGACAAGATTCATAAGAGTTTAGCCCCCCTGTTTTTCCCAACCCCTGTCCCACGTCCATCCCCCAGTCCCTCGCCATCCCAATGATTGTTTGTGAATTGGTTCTTAGTTGGACGTGTATTAAGGGGGATGTGTGACCTTGGCCCTGCTCTGCAACACCCTCTCTGTTTACTCTGTAGCAGCACCTGACTACTGGGCCGAGGCCTGATCTGTGGTTTGGCTGGTTAGGAACAGGGTCATAGGGATGGGGATGGGGAAAGTCATACTCAGTCAGAGGGACCATACTCAAACGCCCCAGACCTCGAGGTCCAACCGCAGCACTGCTGGTTTTCATTCTGTCTTGCCCTCTAATTAGGGACTGATTCACTTAGATTCATTGAATCGTAGGTGGCCAATAAGTTATAGTAATGAATCAGCGAACTACCATGGAGAAAAGACAAACAGTAGCACTGCTGTGCAGACCTTGGGACTTGGACTTGAGTGCGCATGGCAAGGAGAACCCCAATCTGGTGTCAAAGGCTAGAAGGAACTGCTGCAATCAGCATAAGGAGGAAACTTGAGGTTTGCTTCTCTGAATGGGACTTGGATGAACGCTTTGAGACAGATAAATTCTCCTTGTCTTTAATGTATCTGAGACAACCAATTATTATTATATGATGCTAAAAGAACAGAAAATCGACTGTGTGTGTGTGTGTGTGTGTGTGTGTGTGTGTGTGTGTGTGTGTGGTGTTCAAGGAAGGGGGGGCAAATTTCCCCCTTGATGGCAGAATACTTATCTCTCTCTCTCTCTCGCTGCTTTTAGATTCCAATCCAGAGAGCCCGTGCTCACTAAATCCATCACTTTCCACTTGGCAGAAAAGAAGGAGAGAGAGAGAGAAGAAGAGAGGGAAAGAGAGAGAAAGAGACAGAGAGACAGAGAGAGAGAGAGAGAGAGAGAGAGAGAGAGAGAGAGAGAGAGAGAGAGAGAGAGAGGAGAAAAGCTCCATACTTAGCTTAAACCTTGAAGGACATGCATAGAATCAACCCCACTTAAATCAATCCGCTGGTGCGAAATATAATTTCCTGCTTCAGAAAGTTTGTGAAATATGTGCGTGGAATATGAAACCTTGGCCAGAATCTGGGTGCCTGCTGTTCTGCACTCCTGACCGGTGTGGCAGCTGAGAAACAACGCTCTGAGATTGAAAGGTGGGGTGGGTGGGTGGGTGGGGGGGGGGTAAAACAGCAGCATTTCCCACTCAGTCCTGACAACAGTTTTTGGAATGTATGATACATGCTGTACATAAATGAAATATGATTACTAACACAATTTTCAGACCCTACAATATTCAAGCCCTGTTGGTTTGTCATTATATGCCAACATAAGATTGTAGTACATATCAATGATTGATCTAAAGAATAAGGAAATGTCCTCCCTCTCATGTATCTCTATTCTCTGTAGGGCTATTTCTATTTATGTAAAACAATTATCTGCATGGATTTTGACTAAAGCTACAAAGCATATTGGCCCTAATGGATAACAACCATGCTCTCTCCACAAGAGTCTCCAACCAAAGACCACAGACCAGTTCTAATCTATCACAGACCCCAGGCCTGGAATAGCCAATGCACCTCTTACCAAATGACCTATTATTCAGTTCAGAGAGGAAAATAGCCGCAATCTGCCATTGTTAACATTACCAATGCACACCCTAAAAGGGTTCCAAAAAGGGTTATTTGGCTGTCCCCATAGGAGAACCATTTTTTGGTTCCAGATATAACCCTTCTTGGTTCGAGGTAGAACCCTCTGTGAAAATGTTTCTACATGAAACCCAAATGGTTCAACCCAGAACCAAAAAGGGTTCTTCAAAGGTTTATCCTATAAGGACAGCCTAAGAACTGTTTTAAGTTCTGGATAGCACCTTTTTGTGTGTGTGTGTCCCTTGCCAACAGAAAGAAAATGGAGAAAGAGAAAGGGCATTTAGATGATAAGAGGTTGTGGTCTAGGGGGTAATTCTCTTTCCATTGTAATCTGTGCATTAAGCTGAGGCTGCCTGCCAAGGGATGCTCTACTGTTTAGAGAAAGAACGGGAGGAATAGAGGGAGGGAGGGGAGAGAAAGAAAGAAGGGGGTGGATGAGAGAGAGATTTCCAGGGTTTAAATTAAGGAAGTCGTTCAGGGAAAATTGCTTGTGTCCTCACTTTGATGCTCTGGGTTGTGTGTTGTGCTGATATCTCCAAAGGACCCCTTCATATGATCCGCTCTGAAAGAATTGTCTGTGTTAGCGTGTGTTTGTGTGTGTGTGTGTGTGTGTGTGTGTGTGTGTGTGTGTGTGGTTTAGTTTTACTACCCTTGTGGGGACCAGAAGTTCTTACAAGGATAGTAAAACAAGGAACATTTGGGGTTAGGTTTAGGGTTAGGGGTTAGTTAGGTTTAGGGTTAGAGTTAGGTTTAGGGGTTAGGTTTAGGGGTTAGGGGTTAGGTTCAGGGTTAGTGGTTAGGTAAAGGTTTAGGGTTAGGGGTTAGGTTTAGGGGTTAGGTAAAGGGATAGGGTCAGGGTTAGGTTTAGGTTTAGTTTTAGGGTGAGGGTTATGGGGTTAAGGTTAGGGTTAGGTTAAGGGTTATGGAAAATAGTATTTTGAATGCGAATTAATTGGATAGTAAAACAAATGTGTGTGTATGTGTATGTGTGTGCATGTGTGTGTGTGCATATATATGTCTGTATGTGTGTGTGCGCGTGCATGTGTGTGTGTGTGCGTGCGAATGTGTGTGTGTGTGTGTGCATCCGAATATGTGTGTGTGTGTGCGTGTGAATGTGTGTGTGTGTGTGCATCCGAATATGTGTGTGTGTGTGTGTGTGCATAGCCTTGCAGCCCCAAAGGACGAACCACTAGGACACCAGGCTAATACAACAGGACAGAAAGGAGGTTTCAGTTTAATGATACTGCTCTAGAAAATACCTACAGTTGTAGTCGGATGTTTACATACACCTTAGCCAAATGTATTTAAATTCAGTTTTTCACAATTCCTGACAATTCCTGACAGTAAAAATTCCCTGTCTTGGCTCAGTTAGGATCACCACTTTATTTTAAGAATGTGAAATGTCAGAATAATAGTAGAGAGAATGATTTCTTTCAGTTTTATTTCTTTCATCACATTCCCAGTGGGTCAGAAGTTTACATACACTCAATTAGTATTTGGTAGCATTGCCTTTAAATGTTGGGTCAAATGTTTTGGGTAGCCTTCCACAAGCTTCCCACAATAAGTTGGGGAAATTTCGGCCCATTCCTCCTGACAGAGCTGGTGTAACTGAGTCAGGTTTGTAGGCCTCCTTGCTCGCACACTCTTTTTCAGTCCTGCCCACAAATGTTCTATAGGATTGAGGTCAGGGCTTTGTGATGGCCACTCCAATGCATTGACTGTTGACTGTTGTCCTTAAGCCATTTTGCCACAACTTTGGAAGTATGCTTGGGGTCATTGTCCATTTGGAAGGCCCATTTGCGACCAAGCTTTAACTTCCTGACTGATGTCTCGAGATTTTGCTTCAATATATCCACATAATTGTCCTTCCTCATGATGCCATCATTTTGTGAAGTGCACCAGTCCCTCCTGCAGCAAAGCACCCCCACAGCATGATGCTGCCACCCCCGTGCTTCACGGTTGGGATTGTGTTCTTCAGCTTGCAAGCCTCCCCCTTTTTCCTCCAAACATAACGATGGTCATTATGGCCAAACAGTTCTATTTTTGTTTCATCAGACCAGAGGACATTTCTCAAAAAAGTACGATCTTTGACCCCATGTGCAGTTGCAAACTGTAGTCTGGCTTTTTTATGGCAGTTTTGGAGCAGTGGCTTCTTCCTTGCTGAACAGCCTTTCAGGTTATGTCGATATAGGACTTGTTTTACTGTGGATATAGATAGTTTTTTACCTGCATCTTCACAAGGTACTTTGCTGTTGTTCTGGGATTGATTTGCACATTTCGCACCAAGGTGTGTTCATCTCTAGGAGACAGAACGCGTCTCCTTCCTGAGCAGTATGACGGCTGCGTGGTCCCATGGTGTTTATACTTGCGTACTATTGTTTGTACAGATGAACGTGGTACCTTCCGGCGTTTGGAAATTGCTCCCAAGGGTGAACCAGAATTGAGGAGGTCTACAATATTTTTTCTGAGGTCTTGGCTGATTTCTTTTGATTTTCTCATGATGTCAAGCAAAGAGGCGCTGAGTTCGAAGGAAGGCCTTGAAAGTGATCCACAGGTACACCACCAATTGACTCAAATTATGTCAATTAGCCTATCAAAAGCTTCTAAAGCCATGACATACTTTTCTGGAATTGTCCAACCTGTTTAAAGGCACAGTCAACTTACTGTATGTAAACTTCTGACCCACTGGAATTGTGATATAGTGAATTATAAGTGAAATAATCTGTCTGTAAACAATTGTTGGAAAAATGACTTGTGTCATGCACAAAGTAGATGTCCTAATCGACTTGCCAAAACTATAGTTTGTTAACAAGACGTTTGTGGAGTGGTTGAAAAACAAGTGTTAATGACTCCAACCTAAGTGGATGTAAACTTCTGATTTCAACTGTATGTCTGCTCCGTCTGTCAACACCTCGATGCAGATAGGGGGTTCTGTCCTCTCTCTGTTTCTTCACATCCTGCTATTCATCACTCCATTTACCTTTGGTCCTGAGCAGAGCAGTGGTGCGGTTTCATCCAGCTGTGACAGTGGTTGCAGAGATATGGGAAGGCTGAATGACGACGGTTATGTGAAATGATGTAGTACGTTATGACACTTTCCCCTCCCTGTCAGATAATGGAAGATCGTTGAGCCTTCTCCGTATTGCTCTCTCGTTTCTCTATCTCTTTTTCAAACAAACACACACGACACACACACTTAGGCAAACGCACACACTTAACAATAGGGTTAGTGTTAGCTGTGCCAGCATAGGTGGATATCGACGGGACTCTGATCTATGTTTGACCGACTGAATACACAGAGAGAGGAGGTGTGCTCTTTAAAGCCCTGAGTATTTATCTCACAAAGACTTCCACCCTGGCACTGAAGAAATAACTACAATGTCTCTCTCTCCCTCCTTTTTTTCCCAAGCAAAGCGGCACAGAGGATAGAAAGGGCCTGGTGGGTTTCTTATCTTGATTTCATAGACCAAATAACCAACACAAAGGGTACAGTCCGATTCATTCAATTTATTTATGATTTCTTTGATATATTTGACCCATTTTGTGAGTGAGGAATGGGAGCAGTTTAAGTATGGATTGGCTGGGGCTTCCACGAGTCAGACAGAGAGAGAGAGAGAAAAGCAAAGGGTAATTTTCACCTTCCCCCTTCTCTGTCTCTGTCTTGCAGAAATTGTCCTCCGCCGCCCAGGGGCATGCCTCACATGATATTTGTGTTTGTTTTGTTCACATTTTCTGAGGAAGGTAACCTGTTGACAGATAATCTGTTTCTCTGAGGTGCCAGCCCTGGAGGCAGCCATTTTGAAAGGCCTTATCGTCATCCCCAGCACCTCTGGGTAGAAATTCCTTACCCAGTTAAAAAATAAAAGACACGGTGATGGAATTTGGCGAGGCTGTCTACTCTGGCTGAAATTCTTTTTAGGAGGTGTTAGTGTTAGTCTTTGTCATTCTCTCTTTCTGTCTTGTATTGTATGAGAAATATTAACACAAATATTAAAGGTGCAATATGCAGAAATTGCTCTGTCATTTCCTGGTTGCTAAAATTCTAATAGTTCGCCTAATTTCAGATTATTTGACAAAACAAGCAATGCATAGTGTAGGGATTGTACCATCATTGTACCATCTAAACTGCTAATCCCCAGAATGTTCCACATGCACAAAAAGCTAATTTCTCTTCAATTATGTGCACAAATATGTTTACATCCCTGTTAGTGAGCATCTCTCTTTTGCCAAAATAATCCATCCACTTTACAGGTGTGGCATATCAAGAAGCTGATTAAACAGTATGATCATTACACAGGTGCACCTTGTGTTGGGGACAATAAAAGTCCAGTCTAAAATGTGCAGTTTGGTAACACAACACAATGCCACAAATGTCTCAAGTTCTGAGAGAGTTTGCAATTGACATGCTGACCGCAGGAATGTCCACCAGAGCTGTTGCCAGAGAATTTAATGTTAATTTCTCTACCATAAGCCACCTCCAATGTCATTTTAGAGAATTTGGCAGTATGACCAACTGGCCTCACAGCCACAAACCACATGTAACCACGTCAGCCCAGGACCTCCACATCCAGTTTCTTCACCTGCAATATCGTCTGAGACCAGCCACCCGGACAGCTGATGAAACTGAGAAGTATTTCTGTCTGTAATAAAGCCTTTTGTGAGGAAAAACTAATTCTGATTGGCTGCCACCCATGGCATCGCCCGTGCCCAGTCATGTGAAATCCATAGATTAAGTCCTAATGAATTTTTTTCAATTGACGGATTCCCTTATATGAACTGTAACTCAGTAAAATCATTAATTGTTGCAAGTTGCCTTTTTATTTTTGTTAAGTATATTTTCAATATACAAAAATATTGCATTTTCAGCTAAAGCAGGTGCACAAAACCAAAAGTAAAATAAGCTAAAGCTAAATTTAAAACAGGGAAGAATAGAAACACATGGAACACAGAACAGATCTGCCTCTTCTTAGAACTGTTTTCAATGAGAATGACATGCCTATAACTCACATTTCTAGTAACACATTGCAGACTGTGAAAGGTCAGCGACTCCAAGGTTAATTAAAGGGCCTTGAGGCATTGAGCATGCACTGTCGGCTCACAATGCTATTCATAATCGGAAGCAATGCAGTGGATAGTCCTTCCCATGCATCCAACCCTATTCGCTGAAAGCCAGATGAGTTTAGTCAAATGTGTGTTTCTCTAAACGGCCTGCCCCCTCTGGCTCACCCCATGCTCACAGCCTGTGGCGGCTACCACCAGACGGTGACCTCATGTAAACGCTGCTCGCTCATGTGTGAAACGATTGGCTGCCCTCAAAACCACCTGTGTCCCATCGGACAGGAGACAGCAGCTATAGAGGCCAGCAAACCATTGACCTCATACATCTGTACTAGTCTGAAATGTTTAGTGTATTAGTCCTCCGTTCCCTGTAACAGAGGGTGATGACTGTGTTTTCGGGGTGTTGGATTTAAAGTGATTACCCTGTGATGGCACTAATACCCCGTGCTGGATGGAGATGGGGTTGGGGCGGGTGCCAGGTGTAAAGATGGCCGCAGGGGCTTAGGAGATGGTGAAGAGGGATTGGCAGATTGAACATCCACACATCCTGCACTACAGAGACCGGACCAACATATGGTACAGCAGTTGTGATGTTGGCGTTTGGTGTTCTCAGAGGCTGAATCATGTTGGAAAGGAAAGAATTCAAAACCGAGACAGGCTGGGACGGCGAGGAGGATAGATAGGAAATACTATATATCAATGAAAAACAGACGAGCACCAACGATTTCAGATCGAGGAGCTAGGAAATAAGGATGAGAAATGAAATAATGAGAGAGAGAGAGAGAGAGAGAGAGACAACTGAGAGGGAGTGTGCATGTGATGGAGGATGAGGAGAAGGATAGGGAAATATTGGGAGGCATACACAGAAAGAAGGAGAGCTAGGACGGAAAAAGAGCGGAAGAGAGAATGAGACTCGCTTATGAAGAAAGAGAGAGAGAAAATGTAGAAAGAGGGAGAAAAAGGGAGAGAAATGTGGAGAGAACGAGAGAGCTAAGCGGAGAGTCAGAGGGAGAGAAAGCCATCAGGCATCAGTAATTTGAGCTCTCTAAATGGATGGCAGGCCCAGCGTGTTGCTGCATGGCCGATGAGGGCTTTGACAGCGCAGCATTAATTTGGGACCAACTAAAACAAGCTGGGGAATAATGAAACAGTATGGGAGAATGGAAAGAGGTGGAGAGGAGGAGTGAAGGAGGGGGTGACTCTGCCACATGTTTTAGTAGGAGGCACCAGTGTAACAGTGTAATGGCCATTTATACATAGAGACAGTACTGACAGTGCATGCGGGTGTGTGTGTGTGTGTGTGCATGTCTCGGCCCCTCAGAACAGCAGGTAGGCATTAGTAGTCTGACATCCTTTACACAGCCAGCTCTTTGCTCTGGCCTGACGAAGAGATGAGGCCCTAATGGCACCTCTGCTGAGCTCACAGTAAACACACATAGGAGCCAAAACTGCCATCACAACATCACAACCAGAGGGGCCATGGCCCACAGCCTACAATATTGCTGAAGTTTCAAGCAACCAAGTGTGTGTGTCTGGTCTGTGGGTGTGAGTCTGGTAGCAGTGTATGAGTGTGGGGGTGGGTGTACGGATGTGCGAGAGACAGACAGACAGACAGACAGACAGACAGACAGACAGACAGACAGACAGACAGACAGACAGACAGACAGACAGACAGACAGACAGACAGACAGACAGACAGACAGACAGACAGACAGACAGACAGACAGACAGACAGACAGACAGACAGACAGACAGACAGACAGACAGACAGACAGACAGACAGACAGACAGACAGACAGACAGAAAGAAAGAAAGGAAAGGAAAACACCAATCTAGTTGCTGGTGTTAGTTTTCTGTGTGTAGTCTGTGTGTTCACATGTTCCGGTGTTGGAGCACCTACTAGTCTTTTATCTCCTTCAACGGCATGTAGACCAAAGCTGGTAGAGAGGAGTCCCTATCACCCTATCAACCAACTAGGAGCAATTGACAGCATTCCTCTCTACTCCCCTCCCTCCCTCCCTCCCTCCCTCCCTCCCTCCCTCCCTCCCTCCCTCCCTCGCTCCTCTCCTGTCCTCCTGTCCTCATGGCCTCCCTCCCTCCCTCCCTTGCTCAACTCCTGTCCTCCTGTCCTCCCTCCCTCCCTCCCTTGCTCCTCTCCTGTTCTCCCTCCCTCCATCCCTCCTGTCCTCCCTCTGTCTGATCTCCCAGTACAAAAGACAGGCTGAATGAGAAAGGGAGGAACTGAGCCCAGCCAATCAAACACAATATATGGGATGGAGGAGAGAAGAAGAGAGAGGGGTTGGGCGAGAGAGAGAGGGCAGAGGTGGGGTGGGGAGAGAGGGAGAGAGAGGTGGTGGGGAGAGAGGGAGAGAGCACGGGTTGGGAGAGAGAAAGAGGGGAGCGAGAGGGGGTGGGGAGAGGGGGTGGAGAAAGAGAAAGAGAGAAAGAGATACAGAGAGAGAGAGATGGGGAGAGGGGGGGTAGTGCTGAGCGATTAGTGCTTTTTGAGGTTGTTCGGTTTCAGTTTTATTATAAAAAAAATGATCATGGTTTTCGATTTTCGGTTTTGATTATTTGGGTTGAACGCTATTACAACACAGAATAAAACAATGAATGAAAGTCCCATGATGGTAGTGACTGCCTGTTACTGCTTATCACTTATTAACCATCATTCTTTCACATGACTTTAGTTTAATAAAATATTTACGTTGGTGTGTATATTGCATTTGTTTTATTGGATAACTATTATTTCATTCCAAGTCATCATCTCATCTCTATAGAGCTGCTGACTACGCTGTCTGACAAAATCACTATTTTGTTGTTCCTCAAAGTAAATAAGGCATACTTTTATGACTGCTGAATACCAACTATCAATCACATAGATCATGTTTTTTCAGGTAGAGATACCTCGCAAAGAAAAGGCTGCTCTCTATATCCCCTCATGATCACGCATTCTTCTGCCTCTTCTGAAGCAGGCATAAAAGAAACACAGAACGGACAAGTAGATGCACAATGGCTTATGGTCATTGTAGTTAAGTTCCACGTTTTATGCGCTACAATATGTAGATTATTGGCCTGTTAGAAACAACAACTCCCTTCTACATTGCATAATTCAGGCTGGATCTGATATATGTCTAGAGGTCACAGAAAAAAAAGAAATTGAATTTAAATAATTTAAATAACCGAAATGTTGGTTAATTGCTCAGCACTAAGGTGGAGAGAGAGAGAGAAAGAGGGAGAGAGAGGGGGTGAGGAGAGAAAGAGAGGGAGCGAGAGGGGCTGGGGAGAGAGAGAGAAGAGGTGGGGAGAGAGAGTATGAGAGAATGAGAGAGATGTCTACCATTTGCTGATGATCTGGTGCTTCTGTCACCAACCAAGGAGGGCCTACAGCAGCACCTAGATCTTCTGCACAGACCTGGGCCCTGACAGTAAATCTTAGTAAGACGAAAATAATGGTGTTCCCAAAAAGGTCCAGTCGCCAGGACCACAAATACAAATTCCATCTAGACACCGTTGCCCTAGAGCACACAAAAAACTATACATACCTTGGGCCTAAACATCAGCGCCTAAACATCAGCTATCCCATTAACCACTTGTTGTGATCCATATCAGAGCACAATGCTCAGAGCACAATGGCATAGAAGGGCCTTCTATGCCATCAAAAGGAACATAAAATTCAACATACCAATTAGGATCTGGCAAAAAATACTTGAATCAGTTATAGAACCCATTGCCCTTTATGGTTGTGAGATCTGGGGTCCGCTCACCAACCAAGAATTCACAAAATGGGACAAACGCCAAATTGAGGCTCATGCAGAATTCTGCAAAAATATCCTCAGTGTTCAACATAAAACACCAAATAATGCATGCAGAGCAGAATTAGGCTGATACACACTAATGATCAAAATCCAGAAAAGAGATGTTAAATTCTACAACCGCCTAAAAGGAAGTGATTCCCAAACCTTCCATAACAAAGCCATGACCTACAGAGAGATGAACCTGGAGAAGAGTTCCCTAAGCAAGCTATTGGTCATTGTAATTAAAAAAGCTGGTCCTGGGGCTCTGTTAACAAACACAAACAGACCCCACAGAGCCCCAGGACAGCAACATAATAGGACCCAACAAAATCACGAGAAAACAAAAAGATAATTACTAATTAGAAATATTTAGAAATGTTTTAAAAAAGACTGACAAAACAAACAAAACACTCAAAAGATCCCACATCTAAAGGACTAGGCTTACAGTGTAAGTAGATACTGTGCCTTCAGAAAGTATTCACATCCCTTGACTTTTTCCACATTTTGTTGCATTACAGCCTGCATTTAAAATGGATTTGAGGTTTTGTGTCACTGATCTACACACAATACACGCATGATGTCAAAGTGGAATTATGTTTTATTTTTTTTAAACAAATTATATGAAAATGAAAAGCTGAAATGACCATAAGTATTGAACCTTTGTTTTGGCAAGCCTAAATAAGTTCAGGAGTAAAAATGTGCCAAACAATGCCTCGCAAAGAAGGGCACCTGTTGGTAGATGGGTAAAAATCTTAACAAACAGACAGTGAATACCCCTTTGAGCATGATGAAGTTATTAATTACACTTTGGATGGTGTGTCAATACACCTTGTGACTACAAAGATACAGGCGTCCTTCCTAACTCAGTTGCTGGAGAGGAAGATAACCACTCAGGGATTTCACCATGAGGCCAACAGTTACAGAGTTTAATGGCTGTGATAGGAGAAAACTGAGGATGGACCAACAACATTGTAATTACTCCACAATACTAAGCTAAATGACAGAGTGAAAAGAAGGAAGCCTGTACAGAATAAAAATATTCCAAAACATGCATCCTGTTTGCAATAAGGCACTAAAGTAATACTGCAAAAAATGTGGTAAAGAAATTACCTTTTTGTCCTCAGTACAAAGCGTTATCTTTGGGGCAAATCCAACACAACACATCACTGAGTACCACTCTTCATATTTTCAAGCATGGTGGTGGCTGCATCATGTTATGGGTATGCTTGTCATTGACAAGGACTAGGATGTTTTTTAGGATGAAAAGAAAAAGAGTAAAGCTTAGCACAGGCAAAATGCTAGAGAAAAACCTGGTCCAGTCTGCTTTTCATTTTTTCTATTGGTGTCAGCCTAATGTGGACGTGACAGAGACAATGGAATATTTTCAAGATTTTGGCAATTGAATGTTCACTATTTTTGGCTTTGGAATTTCCATTAAAAATCTCTAAAATAATGTGTATTTAATTATTTCAAAATGCATTTAATCTAAAAAAAAAAATACTAAACTAAAACTGAAATTGAAATCCCTGATAATTTTTTAAATAATCGAAACCAAACCAAACCGACCTCAAAAAGCACTAATCGCTCAGCACTACTATCGCATCAATTATAATTTCTCTGTGGGTGCTTATCATGATAAGACCAATATATCCATGTTTGAATATTAGAATTCATAAAGTGTCTATGTGCAAAATGATTTGGAGACTATTTGAGTCCATTTTCTATACTGGTTATTCTAGTTTCCCCCATTAGTCCATTCTTTAGTATGAAGACACTGTGGAGTAGATGCTTCTTCATTTGACATGTTTCTAACTACCCCTGTCTGTCTGTCTCTGCCCCTTGATGAACTAAAGTTTGGATGGGCAGACAGAGATTTTCGGACGGGTGTTTGCTTGCCCCCCAGAAGACTTATTAGTGCCTGAGCCAACGTTTTCCCCTCCCCTCTCTCTCAGGGGTGTAATTTGAGTTGGCGAGAAAGCGAGAAAGAGCGAGAGAGAAAGAGAGAGAAAGAGCAAGAGAGAGAAGGAGCGAGCGAGAGAGAGAGAGAGAGAGAGATGAGCTAAACGAACGGCATCTGGGATGCGTTGGAGAATGAGAGAGAACAGTAGTATCTAGCTTGCAGTGTGCCTCGTGGCCAATCACAAATGACAGCTCTGTGTCTGTTTGGATGTCTAATAATTGAGAACTGGAGGGACCTCTGTACTCTACCATTCCACAATCAACACCCGCATTGTTGTCTTTCTGTTGGCGTCTTCTCTTCCCCTCTTCTAAGACTTGAGTTCTGTTAGGCGAATGAATTATTAATGTGTGCCCTCAACGGGGGGTATTCATATAACTTTAGTGTCAAGTTAAATCCACCGTACCTGTTTTGAGTTTAATTGAGTAGAAAATACACCAGGCGTTGGTTGGATTGATGCCTGTACAGTATACTGCCACGGTGTGTTAATAAACCATTACGCTAGTGGAAGTGCATACCATAGGGGAGAATATGTCTGTTTAATCTACAGCCTCTAAAGTGGGCCGACAATGAGAGAGAGAGACATGGTACAGTGCCTTCAGAACGTATTTCATTTTCATTTTTTTTGTCAATGATTTACACAAAATACTCTGTCAAGTCAAAGCAGAAGAAACATTCTAACGTTTGTAAAACATTTATGAAAAACAAAACACTAATATATGTTGATTAGATAAGTATTCAGTGAGTCAATACATGTTAGAATCACCTTTGTCAGCGATTACAGCTGTGAGTCTCCTAGAGCTTTCCACACCTGGACTGTGCACCATTGCCAATTATTATTTTCAAAATTGTTCAAGCTGTGTCAAATTGGTTGTTGATTGTTGTTCGACAACCATTTTCAGGTCTTGCCATAGATTTCCAAGCAGATTTAAGAAAAAAACTGTAACTCAGCCACTCAGGAACATTCACTGTCTTCTTGGTAAGCTACTCCACTGTAGATTTGGCCTTCTGTTTTAGGTTATTGTCCTGCTGAAAGGTGAATTAATCTCCCAGTGTCTGGTGTAAAAACTCCCCAGTCCTTAACGATTACAAGCATACCCATAACATGATGCTGCCACCACCATGCTTGAAAATATGGAGAGCGGTACTCAGTAATGTGTTGTACTGGATTTACCCCAAACATAACACTTTGTTTTCAGGAAAAATATATATATTTTGCAGTATTACTTTAATGCCTTTTTGCTAACAGGATGCAAGTTTTGGAATATTGTTATTCTGTAGAGGCTTCCTTTTTTTCACTCTGTCAATTAAGTTAGTATTGTGAAGTAACTACAATGATGTTGATCCATCCTCAGTCTTCTCCTATCACAGCCATTAAACTCTGTAACTGTTTTAAAGTCACCATTGGCCTCATGGTGAAATCCCTGAGCGGTTTCCTTCCTCTCCGGCAACTGAGTTAGGAAGGACGCCTGCATCTTTGTAGTTACTGGGTGTACTGATACACCATCCAAAGTGCAATGAATATCTTCCCCATTATCAAAGGGATATTCAATTTGTGCTTTATTAATGTTTACCTCTACCAATAGGGGCCGTTCTTTGCGAGGCATTGGAAAACCTCCCTGGTCTTTGTGGTTGAATATGTGTTTGAAGTTCACTGCTCGACTGAGGGACCTAACATATAATTGTATGTGTGGGGTACAGAGATGAGGTGTTATTCCACGAGGAGTCCATGTTTGTTTTGTGACTTGTTAAGCAAATTGTTACTCCAGAACTTATTTAGGCTTGCCATAACAAAGGGATTGAATACTTATTTACTGAAGACATTTCAGCTTTACATGTTTTATTCATTTGTAAAAATGTTGAAAAACATAATTCCACTTTTACGTTATATGGTAGTGTTTTTAAGCAAGTGACCTAAAATTCTCAATTTAATTCTCAGGCAGTAACACAACTAAATGTGGAAAAAGTCAAGGGGTATGAAAACTTTCTGAAGGCAGTGTATGTACATGAGATAGAAATAGAAGGAATGGCGAAGAGAGAAAACAGTTGTATGATAAAGACAGGTTCATTTTTTTAAATGATTATTTTACCTTTATTTTACTAGGCAAGTCAGTTAAGAACAAATTCTTATCTTCAATAACGGCCTAAGAACAGTGGGTTAACTGCCTTGTTCAGGGGCAGAATGACAGATTTTTACCTTGTCGGCTTGGGGATTCAATCTTGCAACCTTTCAGTTACTAGTCCAACGCTCTAACCACTAGGCTACCTGCTGCCCCATTTGTAAGGAGTGGCTGCGGATCCAACTTTTATGGACCCCTCTTCCTGACAGCTAAAGGTCCCAAAACGTCTGCGCATGTGTGGGATTTTTTACTTTACGCAAAGTCTCTGCTCTACTCATTGTAAACACGCTACTCTGGCAAATGCTGCTCATTTAATAAAAGTTTGATCTAAGATGAATCAATGTCTGCAAGATCACATAATGATAGTATCTACATCCGAACTGAATATAATTGTCTTAACTTTACTGTAAGACAAAAAACACCTAATTTCTTATAAGATTTCAGGATGATTGTGTGAATGTTTGCATTTTTTTTAACATAGGTAAGCTATGCTACAGCTATGCTGCAGTTTGTATTCAGATGCTGCATGGACGTTTACCGGGGAAACCTTGAAGAATTATCATTTACGATTGACAGTGAGAAATGTGAAGGGAGGGTGATCACAAAAATGTATGCTTAACGTAGAGGTAAAGAAACACACGCTCAGAACCTGATTAAGATCTTCAGTTCTGGGGAAAACTTATCCAGGGGGACGGGACGTGGCGGTTACCTGCAGATCCGCAGTTTCTGATTTGTGGATTTGGCTATTTCAGCCACACCTTTGCTGACAGGTGTATAAAATCGGGCACACAGACATGCAATCTCCATAAACAAACATTGGCAGTAGAATGGCCTTACTGAAGAGCTCAGTGACTTTCACCATCATAGGATGCCACCTTTCCAACAATTCAGTTAGTCAAATTTCTGCCCTGCCTGAGCTGCCCCTGTCAAATGTAAGTGCTATTATTGTGAAGTGGAAACGTCTACGGGCAACAACTTTGCAACAGTCACTTCTGAGTTCCAAACTGCCTCTGGAATCAACGTCAGCACAAGAACTGTTCGTCTGGAGCTTCATGAAATGGGTTTCCATGGCTGAGCAGCCGCACATAAACCTAAGATCACCATGTGCAAATCCAAGCGTCAGCCGGAGTGGTGTCAAGTTCGCTAGCCATTGGATTCTGGAGCAGTGGAAACGTGCTCTCTGGAGTGATTAATCACGCTTCACCATCTGGCAGTCAGACGGACGAATCTGGGATTGGTGAATTCCAGGAGAACGCTACCTGCCTGAATGCATAGTGCCAACTGTATAGTTCAGTGGAGGAATAATGGTATGGAGCAGTTTTGCATGGTTCAGGCTAGGCCCCTTAGTTCCAGTGAGGGGAAATCTTTATGCTACAGCACACAATCACATTTGAATTCTGTGCTTCCAACTTTGTGGCAACCGTTTGGGGAAGGCCCTTTCCTGTTTCAGCATGACAATGCCCCCTGTGCACAAAGCGATGCCCATGGCAACAAAAAAATATAGAATATTGGATCGTGACTGAGAAAACCTGGTTCAATTAGGTCCAGAGGCAAAACCAGTTGAGACCCACTGCTCTAGTCCACCTAACTACAGCCTGGAATGCACTGTATATTAGGTTAAGCCAAATGAGCTGGTCTCTTCTTTCCTTTATTCTATATGGTCCCTACAGGGTTATGAATAGGACCGTCTGAGCTGAGCCACAGACAGACAGAGTATGGCTAATATTAGAGGGAAATAACCCAATTCATTACAGTTCCAGTCTCTGTTTATGAAAATACTTATTTCCTCCAATCTAATTTTAATTGCATTGTTGATATTAGCCCTGCCTGCCTGATCACATCTGGGACAAAACAATTATTATTATTTGTTGTTTTGGTTTGTTATTTTGAACCCGACTTCTCTGTTAGCTAGGGGAAATGGTTCAAGTGTGTGTACGTGTGTGTGTATGTGTGTGTGTGCATATTGTCTGACAATAGCATGCATTTATTGCCTTTTTAAAATCATGAGCACAAAAATTAGATTCTGCACACAGAACTGAATTAGGAGAACAGAGCAAAACGACCCCCCCCCCCCCCCCCCCCCCCACTGAGCACTGATCTATGTGATCTATCTCTTCATATTGGAGAAGAGGAAAATGATTTGTATTGGTACAAATCCGCATATCTGAGGAAAGGCCAGGCTGACATTTTACACAGCTGCTACATTTTATTACTGTGTGTGTGTGTGTGTGTGTGTGTGTGTGTGTGTGTGTGTGTGTGTGTGTGTGTGTGTGTGTGTGTGTGTGTGTGTGTGTGTGTGTGTGTGTGTGTGTGTGTGTATAATTGAGCCTAAAGTGGAGGATAAAGTAGAGATGGTTTAGATAGATCTGAATTGTGGAGGCCTTTCCTCAAGTTTACAGACCAATGGCGTGGCAGCCTACAGTCTAATATCACTCCACTCTTGCATCATATAGCCTACACACATCCCCACCTCTCAGTGGTTGAAGGTATCTTTTTACAAAAGGTGTTCAGACAGTAGTAAATGTACTGTACATGTATTATGTTGGACAAAAAGCTTTCACTGTCTCACTGCAAAACGAGACGTTTGTCCACATTTCTCCAAATGTTAATATTCGAAGTTGCTCCAAATGTCAAATTTCAAAGTCCCCCCGGATTATGCCCAATTCTATGACTATAGTTATTTCTTACATGTTCTATGTTTGAGCTGCTTTTGAAAGCATAAGTCGAATTGAAAACATTGGCATTGTCAAATTCGATTTTCATAATAGCAAGCTAAGACTGATGTTTGGTTAGTTAAACTGTTTGGTTACCAAGGCAAATACTGTTGCTATCTAATAAACTTGCCAGCTACTTCAGTTGGTGTTGAACACATTTCTACCTGCAAATGAACACACTTCTAGTGGCAAATGTGTTAAATTATAGCCATTGTACAAAAGGGATAATCAACTCTGGGCTCTATGTGTTCTCTGGAAAATAATGCAACTCCGTGGAAAGTGATTTCCACGTCATTCATTATTTTCCAGACAACGCAGAGCCTCTCATTTACTTTCCTTTTCAAGTACAGTATGTGTTACTTTCAGAACTACTGACAAAAAATTATACAAAAGTACCAGAGAAGCTCTTTAATTCCGATTGGTTAGGGTTAGGCTTCAAGTTTGGGATAGGGCCAGAGTGTGAATTATACCATGACATTTGGGGGGGGTCTACATTTTGTTACACAGGACCTCCTATGTATGTATGCGCCTGCGCCAGAGAGTAAAGACATCACTTAACAATGTATTTTTTTTATTACCTTTTAATTTTTGTCTTGAACACAACCACTGATGATGTTTTCATCTTATTGTCAAACTAATCTCTTCAGAAAGTAAGTTACCTGCGCATGTTCATCCGCTCCAAAATGATTCCAGCATCCAAACAGTGCACTGTGCACTTTCGCCATTTGATGAATGGAAAGAGATCTTTTACAAAACCACCAAAAGTGTAATGACCTTCGCCGATTGTCATTGGGTCTACACTCTTGTAGCTTGAGTTAATGAATTTGTCTTGCTGACAAAAGGAAAACATTTTGTAGATGTAAAGTTGGGAAAGTTGGGCTGAGATACGGGACTGTCTCGGGATGATAAGTGCAGCCACTTAAAAAAAAAAACATGACACGGAGGTGGGGGTGTTCGTTTAATTTGTACTAAGGTTTTATTGTACTATTTACCACTGTAGCAGTACAAATCGCACCCTAAATCACCCCACCCAAGTTTCAGGATAGGGTTCATTCAATTGGGGCATTCATTCCGATTGGTTAAATTGAGAAAAACAATATTTTAGTTTAGCAGCAGATGGTCATTTTATAGACCTGGGGTCAACCCCAGCCCCAGTCACTCATTATTATATTTCCTAGTGGACGTCCTGTGGACCTTCAAAAACGTCAAATTTCACCTTGAGTCTGGCGTGATCTCCCTGCGTAGAACACTGACTAATAATTCAAAAACTCATGTCGGCATGAGAACTTTCAAAGTAATGACTTTTACATGGATAACATACCCTTCATCTGTTATTCCCTTTTGCAGACCTTGTTGTGTAGCTCTGGTGAAATAGAAAGTAATCAGCCTGTGTATACCTCTGTTTCTTTGTATCTTATGATGTGGTGGCTTCTCCTATGGTATTAAAGTCTTTGACTGTTTGGTACTGAAGATTTCTTTGATAGCAAAACAATACGAAATCAGTCAATTCCATACAATATACTATACATGCATGGAGCGATATGGTTGTTCAATAATGCAAACCATTGTGAGTCTATTGAGACCTGATACATTTCAGCAACATGAAGAAAGAAACTTGAAGAAAGTGTGTATGCATGCGTGGACTTGTCTGTGTGTGTGTGTGCTGGTGTGTGTGATGGTGTGTGTCGTGGCATGACTGTAGGGGCTAGCAGATAGAGCCAGCGACAGATGGCTTCTTCAGACTCAGACAGGGCCGTAGATGGAGGAGAGCAAGTCAGATGCCATGATACACCACCAGAAAGGGGAGCACACTTACAATGGGAACAACAGACAGTGTTTTAAAGGGGGAATGTTCTGATATCTCTCGATAGAACAAAGAAGGTTCTGTGTGTATGGAAATAGGGCAGTGCATTGTGAGGGTCCTGGGAGAGACTTCAATTATGAATAGAGAGAGGGAAGGAAGCAGCTTGGAGCCGCACATATTCATATTTCTATATTTTCCTTATGCTGTACGGTGACGACAACGCATAGGAACACTGCACAAGTGTCCTGAGTTTGCTCACGAAAGTGTTCCAACTTCTGTAACGGGAAAAAGGCCCTGCAGTGCCTGGCTCCACTCCTACTCCCCAGGCGCTCTCTTTTGATGACTTCTGTAACCGTAATAGCCTTGGTTTCATGCATGTTAACATTAGAAGCCTCCTCCCTAAGTTTGTTTTATTCACTGCTTTAGCACACTCTGCCAACCCGGATGTCCTAGCTGTGTCTGAATCTTGGCTTAGGAAGTCCACCAAAAACTGTGAAATCATCATCCCTAACTACAACGTTTTCAGACAAGATAGAACGGCCAAAGGGGGCGGTGTTGCAATCTACTGCAGAGATAGCCTGCAGAGTTCTGTCCTGCTATCCAGGTCTGTACCCAAACAATTTGAACTTCTACTTCTAAAAATCCATCTCTCCAAAAACAAGTCTCTCACCGTTGCCGCCTGCTATAGACCCCCCTCGGCCCCTAGCTGTGCTCTGGACACCATATGTGAACTGATTGCCCCCCATCTATCTTCAGAGCTCGTGCTACTAGGCGACCTAAACTGGGACATGCTTAACACCCCAGCCATTCTACAATCCAAGCTTGATGCCCTCAATCTCACACAAATTATTAATGAACCCACCAGGTACAACCCCAAAGCCGCAAACTCTGGCACCCTCATAGATATCATCCTAACCAATGTGCCCTCTAATTACACCTCTGCTGTTTTCAACCAAGATCTCAGCGATCACTGCCTCATTGCCTGCACCCGTAATGGGTCAGCGGTCAAACGACCTCCACTCATCACTGTCAATCGCTCCCTGAAACATTTCAACGAGCAAGCCTTTCTAATCGACCTGGCCCTGGTATCCTGGAAGGATATTGACCTCATCCCGTCAGTAGAGGATGCCTGGTTATATTTTAAAAATGCCTTCCTCTCCATCTTAAATAAGCATGCCCCTTTCAAGAAATTTAGAACCAGGAACAGATATAGCCCTTGGTTCTCCCCAGACCTGACTGCCCTTAACCAACACAAAAATATCCTGTGGCGTTCTGCATTAGCATCGAACTGCCCCCGCGATATGCAACTTTTTAGGGAAGTTAGAAACCAATACACACAGGCAGTTAGAAACGCCAAGGCTAGCTTTTTCAAACAAAAATTTGCTTCGTGCAACTCCAACTCTAAAATGTTCTGGGACATTGTAAAGTCCATGGAGAATAAGAACACCTCCTCCCAACTGCCCACTGCACTGAGGACAGGAAACTCTGTCACCACCGATAAGCCCACTATAATTGAGAATTTCAATAAGCATTTTTCTACGGCTGGCCATGCTTTCCACCTAACTACCCCTACTGCATTCAACAGCACTGCACCCCCCACAGCTACTCGCCCAAACCTCCCCCATTTCTCCTTCTCCCAAATCCATTCAGCTGATGTTCTGAAAGAGCTGCAAAATCTGGACCCCTACAAATCAGCTGGGCTTGACAATCTGGACCCTTTCTTTCTAAAATTATCCGCCGAAATTATTGCAACCCCTACTACTAGCCTGTTCAACCTCTCTTTCGTGTCGTCTGAGATTCCCATAGATTGGAAAGCAGCTGCTGTCATCCCCCTCTTCAAAGGAGGTGACACTCTTGACCCAAATTGCTACAGACCTATATCCATCCTACCCTGCCTTTCTAAGGTCTTCGAAAGCCAAGTCAACAAAAAGATTACCGACTATTTCGAATCCCACCGCACCCTCTCCGCTATGCAATCTGGTTTCAGAGCTGGTCATGGGTGCACCTCAGCCACGCTCAAGGTCCTAAACGACATCGTAACCGCCATCGATAAGAAACAATACTGTGCTGCCGTATTCATTGACCTGGCCAAAGCTTTTGACTCTGTTAATCACCACATCCTCATCGGCAGACTTAGTAGCCTTGGTTTCTCAAACGATTGCGTCGCCTGGTTCACCAACTACTTCTCTGACAGATTTCAGTGTGTCAAATCGGAGGGCCTACTGTCTGGACCTCTGGCAGTCTCTATGGGGGTACCACAGGGTTCAATTCTTGGGCCAACTCTTTTCTCTGTATACATAAATGATGTCGCTCTTGCTGCTGGTGAATCTCTGATCCACCTCTACGCAGACGACACCATTCTGTATACTTCTGGCCCTTCTTTGGACACTGTGTTAACAACCCTCCAGACGAGCTTCAATGCCATTCAACTCTCCTTCCGTGGCCTCCAACTGCTCCTAAACACAAGTAAAACTAAATGCATGCTCTTCAACCGATCGCTGCCTGCACCTGCCCGCCCATCCAGCATAACTTCTCTGGACGGTTCTAACTTAGAATTTGTGGACAACTACAAATACCTAGGTGTCTGGTTAGACTGTAAACTCTCCTTCCAGACTCACATCAATCATCTCCAATCCAAAGTGAAATCTAGAATTGGCTTCCTATTTCGCAACAAAGCATCCTTCACTCATGCTGCCAAACATACCCTCGTAAAACTGACCATCCTACCAATCCTCGACTTCGGCGATGTCATTTACAAAATAGCCTCCAATACCCTACTCAACAAGCTGGATGCAGTCTATCACAGTGCCATCCGTTTTGTCACCAAAGCCCCATATACAACCCACCACTGCGATCTGTATGCTCTCGTTGGCTGGCCTTCACTTCATAATCGTCGCCAAACACATTGGCTCCAGGTCATCTACAAGACCCTGCTAGGTAAAGTCCCCCCTTATCTCCGCTCACTGGTCACCATAGCAGCACCCACCTGTAGCACGCGCTCCAGCAGGTATATCTCTCTGGTCACCCCTAAAGCCAACTCCTCCTTTGGTCGTCTCTCCTTCCAGTTCTCTGCTGCCAACGACTGGAACGAACTACAAAAATCTCTGAAATTGGAAACACTTATCTCCCTCACTAGCTTTAAGCACCAGCTGTCAGAGCAGCTCACAGATCACTGCACCTGTACATAGCCCATCTATAATTTAGCCCAAACTACTACCTCTTCCCCTACTGTATTTATTTATTTTATTTATTTTGCTCCTTTGCACCATATTATTTATATTTTAACTTTGAACTTTCTTCAAACTACAAATCTACCATTCCAGTGTTTTTCTTGCTATACTTTATTTACTTTGCCACCATGGCATTTTTTTGCTTTTACCTCCCTTATCTCACATCATTTGCTCACATTGTATATAGTCTTATTTTTTTTCTACTGTATTATTGACTGTATGTTGTTTACTCCATGTGTAACTCTGTGTTGTTGTATGTTGTCGAACTGCTTTGCTTTATCTTGGCCAGGTCGCAATTGTAAATGAGAACTTGTTCTCAACTTGCCTACCTGGTTAAATAAAGGTGAAATAAAAAATAAATTTTTTTTAAAAAAAAACGTGATAGTCTTCGATAAGAAGTCGTATAATATTGATAAACCCACATTCACAACATTTTTGGATGCTCATTAAGAAAATAGAAAATAAACAGGAAATAAGATATAATTGGATGTGGGTGTGGCTTATTGGTTGGTTGACAAGTGTGTCAATAACAAACACGAAACATTCGAGTTGTTCTAATTTAGGTTAGAATGAAATATTAAATCCTAACTGTGCCATGTTGTGTCCTACCTCAGTTTCTAGACAGGTATAGTGTTCTTTCCCTTCTTTCTGTGCTGCATTCTAAAGTGGATCTGCTCCCTATAGCGTCCCAAACGGGAGGAACACTCCTCCACAGCCAGATGGCCGTCTCTCCCGACCATCCAAACCCAGATTAAAAATGTAAGACTGAGTTGAAATCTTTATGATTGTTTAAAAATAGGAGGCACAAGATAAGCAAACACCTGTTTCTGAGTTTCACTTCCGTCCAAAACTAAGATTTGTTGTTTAATTTCTGGATATTCATCTAGCATTGTCCTGATACCAACATTATGCATAGAGATCCTATTGTCCTGACAGCAACGTTATGTATAGAGATCCTATTCTCCTGATACCAACATTAAGTGTAGAGATCCCATTGTCCTGATACCAAAATTATGTATAGAGATCCTATTGTCCTGATACCAACATTAAGTATAGAGATCCTATTGTCCTGACACCCACGTTATGTATAGAGATCCTATTGTCCTGATTACCATCATTATATATAGAGATCCCATTGTCCTGATACCATCATTATATATAGAGATCCTATTGTCCTGATACCAACATTATGTAGAGATCCTATTGTCCTGATACCAATGTTATGTATAGAGATCCTATTGTCCTGATACCAATGTTATGTATAGAGATCCCATTGTCCTGATACCATCATTATATATAGAGATCCTATTGTCCTGATACCAACATTATGTAGAGATCCTATTGTCCTGATACCAATGTTATGTATAGAGATCATATTGTCCTGATACCAACATTATGTATAGAGATTCTATTGTTCTGACACCAACATTATGTACAGAGATCCTATTGTCCTGATACCAACATTATGTATAGAGATCATATTGTCCTGATACCATTGTTCTGTGTAGAGATCCCATTTGACTGATACCAAATTATGTATAGAGATCCCATTGTCCTGATACCAACATTACGTATAGAGATCCTATTCTCCTGATACCAACATTAAGTATAGAGATCCCATTGTCCTGATACAAATGTTCTGTGTAGAGATCCCATTTGACTGATACCAAATTATGTATAGAGATCCCATTGTCCTGATACCAACATTATGTATAGAGATCCCATTGTCCTGATACAAATGTTATGTATAGAGATCCTATTGTCCTGATACCAACATTATGTATAGAGATCCCATTGTCCTGATAACAATGTTATGTATAGAGATCCTATTGTCCTGATACAAATGTTATGTGTAGAGATCCCATTGTCCTGATACCAACATTATGTATAGAGATCCCATTGTCCTGATACCAACATTATGTATAGAGATCCCATTGTCCTGATACAAATGTTATGTGTAGAGATCCCATTGTCCTGATACCAACATTATGTATAGAGATCCCATTGTCCTGATACCAATGTTATGTGTAGAGATCCCATTGTCCTGATACCAACATTATTTATATAGACCCTATTGTCCTGATACCAATGTTATGTGTAGAGATCCCATTGTCCTGATACCAACATTATGTATAGAGATCCCATTGTCCTGATACCAACATTATGTATAGAGATCCCATTGTCCTGACACCAACATTATGTATAGAGATCCCATTGTCCTGATAACAATGTTATGTATAGAGATCCCATTGACCTGATACCAATGTTATGTATTATGATCCTGTTGTCCTGATACCAACGTTATGTATAGAGATCCCATTGTCCTGATACCAATGATATGTCTAAAGACCCCATTGTGCGTGCGTGTATGTGTTTTTCTAGATTCATTATTCCCCTAGCATACTATAGGACAGAAACATATGAACACACACTCTCTGCCTCGTTCTCTCACTCTGCAGCTTAGTCCCGTGTCTTGTCTTCCAGTGAGTGTCCAACCGTGTCTACTGTATCTCTACAGTTTTTATTAAGTACTGTAACACACGCTGCATCCTCAAAGATAGCACCACTTCCGAAGCACTGCTCTGAGTCTCCATGCAAGTTAATTGCCAGACTTCAAATCAAGTCAAATCAAATTGTATTTGTCACATGTGCCGAATACGACAGGTGTAGACCTTACAGTGAAGTGCTTACTTACGAGCCCTTAACCAACAATGCAGTTTAAAGAAAATACCCCCAAAATAAAAATATAAAAAAACAATTAAAGAGCAGCAGTAAAATAACAATAGCGAAGCTATATAAAGAGGCTACCGGTACATAGTCAATGTGCTGGGCCACCGGTTAGTCGAGGTAATTGAGGTAATATGTACATGTAGGTAGAGTTATTAAAGTGACTATGCATAGATAATAACAGAGAGTAGCAGCAGCGAAAAGGGAGGGGGGGGGGGCAATGCAAATAGTCTGGGTAGCCATTTGATTAGATGTTCAGGAGTCATATGGCTTGGGGGTAGAAGCTGTTAAGAAGCCTCTTGGATCTAAACTTGGTGCTCCGGTACCACTTGCCGTGCTGTAGCAGAGAGAACAGTCTATGACTAGGGTGGCTGGAGTCTTTGACAATTTTTAGGGCCTTCCTCTGACAACGCCTGGTATAGAGGTCCTGGATGTCAGGAAGCTTGTGCTGGGCTGTACGCACTACCCTCTGTAGTGCTTTGCGGTCAGAGGCCGAGCAGTTGCCATACCAGGCAGTGATGCAATCCGTCAGGATGCTCTCGATGGTGCAGCTGTAGAACCTTTTGAGGATCTGAGGACCCATGCCAAATCTTTTCAGTCTCCTGGGTAGAAATAGGTTTAGTCGTGCCCTCATCACGACTGTCTTGGTGTGCTTGGACCATGTAAGTTTGTTGGTGATGTGGATGCCAAGGAACTTGAATCTCTCAACCTGCTAGTTTAGTTCCTTTAGACATGTCCTAGCTGTGTGTGAAATGCTGCTACCATAGTTCATTTCCTCTAGACATGTCCCACTATTAGTTCTACCATCTCAAACAACCAATAACTACCAAAAAATATTTAACAAAAGATATATGGGGGAATGGCCTCCCGAGTGGTGCAGTGGTCGAAGGCACTGCATCACAGTGCTAGCTGTGCCACTACAGATCCTGGTTTGAGTCCAGGCTCTGTCGCAACCGGCCGCGACCGGGAGATCCATGGGGCAGCGCACAATTGTCCCAGCGTTGTTCGGGATAGGGGAGGGATGTTCTTGTCACATCGCGCACTAGTGACTCCTATGGCGGGGCGGACACAATGCACGCTGACACGGTTGCCAGGTGTACGGTGCTTCCTCTGACACATTGGTGTGGCTGGCTTCCGGGATAAGCAGGCATTGTGTCACGAAGCAGTGCGACTTGGCTGGGTCATGTTTCGGAGGACGCACGGCTCTCGACCTTCGCCTCCCGTACGGGTGTTGCAGTGATGGGACAAGACTGTAAATACCAACTGGATACCACAAAACTGCGGAGAAAAAGGGGAGAAAAAAAATTCAAATGCTAAAAAAATATTGAAACATATGGGGGATTGGAAATGATGCAGGCAACTACATCGATAGAAGCCACAATCTATCTGCAATTATAAAGCTGATCTACCCCCTAATTAAAAAAATAAATACAATCCTTTCAATCCAATCTTAGATAAATGTGCATGTCCTTGAGGTGGATATGACAAAGAAAAATGCCTAATTACCATTCATTATTAACGTGGAAGGAAAGCTACATGTCGTAATTAAAAAATTATTATGACAGTAATTATTGCGCTGTGAGGTGTCTGAGGTTGAATTAATAAGATTATAAAGGTGTGAGGAAGGAGGAGGAAGAAGAAGAGGGAGAGATTGCCTGCTGGTTGCCTCTACAGCCTCAAGCAACCTCTCCACACAACACTCAGGTGGCTATGATTATTCTAGAGTGCCTATTCTTGATCCAGTACATCACATTTGTCTTCTCCTGCCTTTGTCCAACTGAGATAGGAAAATGCTGTGTGTGTGTGTGTGTGTGTGTGGTCGTGCGTGTGTGTTTGCATGCATTTGTGTGTGTGTACAATGCAGTATGATGTACCTTTTCTCCAGAGAGTTGTCTTTTGAATGTCAGCGGGTACTAAAATCTTTCTCTGTCTCTCTCTCTCTCTCCCTCCCCCCCTTTCTCTCTCTCTCTCACTTCCTCTCTCTCTCCTCTCTCCCTCTCCCCCTTCTCCCTCCTCAGGGAAGACATTCTCCCCTGTGACTCTGCTCCCCAAGATAACGGGGATGAAAAACAACATCTCCCACCTGGAAAGTAGGCCACAGCGCAACACAATCTATCCTCCTTTGAATCAACTTTTGTTCAGGATAAATGAGAGGCTTTTATATTGGATTTTTTTTTTTTTTTTTTCAGGTGAGAACAACACCACTTTTCCCCTGTGGCCTTAATATTATACATGCTACTACCTCTCCATATAATGAAGACTGTATTAGTTGTCAAGCTGCTAAAATAGATTTGTTCTGTATGTGTCAGCATCACATTTAGGTATTGGCTCTGCTGACTCTGTGGGTGACAGCTAATTATCTAGCATGTTGACCTTCAACAGAGAAACACATTCATAATCACAGGAGCAGAGATGAACTAAAGGAATGTACTCTGCGGGGCTTATACACAAGAGAGATGTGGAGGGGTTTATTACCTCTCATAACCCCAGTCTCTCTCTCTCACTGTCATTTCCATCCTTATCTCTCTCTCTATCTCTCTCTGTCTCTCTCTCTTTCTCTCTGTCATACTCCATCCTTTTATCTCTCTCTCTCTCACTCTGTCATTTCCATCCTTATCTCTCTCTCTCTATCTCTCTCTGTCTCTCTCTCTCTCTCTCACTCTGTCATTTTCATACTTATCTCTCTCTCTCTCTTTCTCTCTCTTTCTGTCATACTCCATCCTTTTATCTCTCTCTCTCTCTCTCCCTCTCTGTCATACTCCATCCTTTTATCTCTCTCTCTCTCTCTCTCTCACTCTGTCATTTCCATCCTTATCTCTCTCTCTCTATCTCTCTCTGTCTCTCTCTCTCACTGTCATTTTCATACTTCTCTCTCTCTCTCTTTCTCTCTCTTTCTGTCATACTCCATCCTTTTATCTCTCTCTCTCTCTCCCTCTGTTATACTATCTATCTATCTATCTATCTATCTATCTATCTATCTATCTATCTATCTATCTATCTATCTATCTATCTATCTAGCTCTCTCTCTCTGTCATACTCCATCCTTGTATTTCTCTATCTCTCTGTCACTCTATCCTTCTCTCCCATTCTCTCTTTTCCCTTCTCTTTCTCTATCAGTCCCCAACTCTCCTTTTTGCTCTCCCTCTCCTCCCCTCTCTGACCTTCTGAAGCATAGCCTTGAGGCAGAGCAACTGCTTGTCACTCGACCTTACCATAGTTTGGACCGTATACCCTGGCAGTACAGTAGATAAGGAGTGTTGGCAGGCAGGCAGGCTCGTACACAACCCCACTGGACGGAAGGGTGTGGGTGGTGGGGGTGGTTGGTCATCAGGCTAGGGCTCATTATTGCTCCAGCCAACTCCCCGCCCTCCCTTCCCCAGAATGTGACCTTCAGATCAATGTGCATGGAGACCGTGCCACGGTGTTCTGGAGCCTGGCGTGCCACAGCGTTCTGGCCAACATGGCTTCCGCTCCAGTACTGCTGCTCTCTGCTGCTGTGGGTTAGATTGTGACTCTGAGGTAGTGTCAGCGATTAGAGCTCAGACACCCAGAGAACCCATAGCAGCCGGGCCACCCGCCCAGTCCTTAACAGGCCCGCTCTCTCTCTCTTCCTCTCTCTTCCAATATTGACACCACTGTGAGACAAGACAAAGGAGTTTAAAGGTCAGTAGACCAGGAGTTTACGGTCCCTCATTTTGCTCACTTTTACACACATTTTGTCAGTGATTTAGCCCCTCTTTGGCTAAATCATTGATGAGCGGGCAAGAGGAGAGGCTGGTGGTTAGAGAGGTCTGGGTACATGTGTTTTTGTTTGCATCGCCGGGCCCTTGGGGGGTGGGCATTAGGCATGCAAAACTGGATAGTGCTGCAGGCAGCAAAATACAGATTTTTTAATTGATACATTAAACAGACAAACAGATTGTACAACCTCAGGACATGAACAAAACAGGCGCGCAAAACACTCCCACAAGGGAACCTGTGAAACACTCTCTCCTCTCTCTCTCCTCTCTTTGTCTTTTCCTCAGGGATCAACTTTTATTGCTCTGTCTACTTTAGCTCATGAAAAATAGTCACCTGTCCCTCGGAGAAAGAGGGTTGTGTACTTCTCTAGGGAAGCCAAACCAGTGCAGTGTTATAGATGAGGACTGTCAGACAGACACAGCCGGCCATGTGAAACCTACTTTGGTATTCACCTGCAATACAACCTCTCGCGACACTGTAGTTGAAATAGTATTGTGTACAATGTGTACAATAAAGCACTGTTCATTTGATCCCCTGATTCAACAGAGAGTTGGAAGTTCTGTACTTGGTGAAACATGAGTGATTTGAGTCCACCTGCGGACCCCTATGTGTTACCTTGCCTTGTGTTGTGTAGTATTGTGTTGTGTAGTAGTGTGTTGTGTAGTAGTGTGTTGTGTAGTATTGTGTTGTGTAGTAGTGTGTTGTGTAGTATTGTGTTGTGTAGTAGTGTGTTGTGTAGTATTGTGTTGTGTAGTAGTGTGTTGTGTTAACACGTCTGAGGTGTGTTGACACCTCCAGAGCCTAATGGCTGCGTAATTTAAACAGGAGAGCGAAGTGCTTCTCATTTGGCAGTGGGCTAATTAAAATGATTTATGCTAGCATGACATCACTACCAGCCCACTCACAGCCCGTGAGATAAAAGGCTAAATTAATTAATCTATTTGCGAGAGACATAAATACTTTGTCGGCTTGGAATGAACAAGAGTGTAAACACCAGCCAATCAATAAAGATAATTAAAATATGGTGTGTGCGTGCGTGTCTGTGTGTATGTTGGACGAAGTGTGTGTGTGTGTGTGTGTGTTTGTGGTTGTGCGTGTGTGTGTCGTGTGTGTGTGTGTGTCTGTGTGTAAGTTAGGAGTTAGGGTTAAGGTTAGGAGTTAGTGAAAATAGAATTTTCAATGGGAATACATTTGTTCATCCCCACAAGGTGTGTCTGGCTGTGTGTGTCTATGCGTCTGTGTGTGTGTGTGTGTGTGTCTGTGTGTGTGTGTGTGTGTGTGTGTGTGTGTATAAAGAGTTAGATTTGTTCCATCGTATTGTTTCTCGACCGCTTCTGGGAGCTTCACATCGTTGTGAATGGTTTGCAGGTTAGTGTTTTTCATCATGAACCTTGTACAGGAGGCAGCTCTGCAGAGTGGTCACTAGCTGGCACAGCCACTAAGTCTTACAATCTGACTTTGAACCTAACCTTGCTTAAATGGTGAACACATGGGTTAGACTTGCTGTGGAGCTTTATAGACCATATATAACTTTATAGGACTGTATAGAACACCATTGTATAGGACTGTATAGAACACCATTGTATAGGGCTGTATAGAACACCATTGTATAGGACTGTATAGAACACCATTGTATAGGGCTGTATAGAACACCATTGTATAGGGCTGTATAGAACACCATTGTATAGGACTGTATAGGACACCATTGTATAGGACTGTATAGAACACCATTGTATAGGGCTCTATAGAACACCATTGTATAGGACTGTATAGGACACCATTGTATAGGACTGTATAGAACACCATTGTATAGGACTGTATAGAACACCATTGTATAGGGCTGTATAGAACACCATTGTATAGGACTGTATAGAACACCATTGTATAGGACTGTATAGAACACCATTGTATAGGACTGTATAGAACACCATTGTATAGGGCTGTATAGAACACCATTGTATAGGACTGTATAGAACACCATTGTATAGGACTCTATAGAACACCATTGTATAGGACTGTATAGATCACCATTGTATAGGACTGTATAGAACACCATTGTATAGGGCTGTAAAGAACACCATTGTATAGGGCTGTATAGAACACCATTGTATAGGACTGTATAGATCACCATTGTATAGGACTGTATAGAACACCATTGTATAGGACTGTATAGAACACCATTGTATAGGGCTGTATAGAACACCATTGTATAGGACTGTATAGAACACCATTGTATAGGACTCTATAGAACACCATTGTATAGGACTCTATAGAACACCATTGTATAGGGCTGTATAGAACACCATTGTATAGGACTGTATAGAACACCATTGTATAGGACTCTATAGAACACCATTGTATAGGACTGTATAGAACACCATTGTATAGGACTCTATAGAACACCATTGTATAGGACTCTATAGAACACCATTGTATAGGGCTGTATAGAACACCATTGTATAGGACTGTATAGAACACCATTGTATAGGACTCTATAGAACACCATTGTATAGGACTGTATAGAACACCACTTCAGGACAGTTGTGAGTAAGGACTGATGATACCTTCGGAACAGTGCCTCTCTTAACGGTCTGTGACTTCTAGACCTGTCTATAACCAGGGCGGCATTTAGATGGAATTAAATGAATCACAACATTTTGAAACATGGGAAATACAGTAGTACCTGAACTTGTCCAATACGAATGTACATTTATGTTGTTTTGCTTTTAAACGATTCCTGTTTTGTGCCAACTGAACACAACCAGATGGGAAATGACTGGGAACACAAGACCAACAAGATAGCAAAAAAAGAGAATATCAAAGTGTAGAGAAACACATGTTTGTGGCATAAGGGCTCCTGACTCAAATGGATGTAACATTTTATATTCTATTTTCCATATGTTTTTCAAAAAGAATTTGTGAACTGTTTCATGAACGCAACCTTTCTACTTGTCATAAGGCACAGGTGCATTTTTACCACAGCTTAAAAGCAAGCAATAATACCTCCTCATAAAAACAGGACATACATTTATCCCTCATGCATATTCACGCTTTTTCTCACTCAGTGATTTACATATGGATGGGTGACAGTAGCCTACAGTGCGTTAGCTATTCTTAGTCAGGGAACAGTGAAAGGAGAAAGTCAAATAAATACAACAGTATCTTAAACATATTTAATTTGAATGAATCCCTTCATTTGAGTTTTTCACACTTTCCTCCAACAATGTGGAAATTAGAAAAGGGGAAAATCTCATTAACTACCTTAGCTGCGTGTTGACATTTGATTTGCATCCTGCAAGACAAACCGCATCTCTTCATTTCACACTTTAGCCTTCCAATTTCCTCCTTCGATACTTTGGTAGCTCAGAAGGAAATAATGTATAATATTAATTTCCGTGGCTTTTTATTAATGTGCAAAACACAAATGTCAATTACGGGCAGCGTATTTTCTCTTATTTCCCTTTGTTTACTTCTGAGCATAACCCCCCGAAGCCTCTAACCCGAGTCAGAGGGAGGGGTTTCTAAGTCCGTCGACAATAGAGGTCGATTGTGATATGGAGGAAGGAATGTCTCTAGTGACTCTACCACTCGTTTCAATCATTCAGAGTATAATCAAGCTGTATCTAGCTTCTAGATTATAGGCAATCTAGATTGTCCTTGGTGGACCATTCTTGATACACACACACGGGAAACTGTTGAGCATGAAAACCCAGCCGCGTTGCAGTTCTTGATACAAACCAGTGCTCCTGGCACCTACTACCATACCCCGTTCAAAGGCAATTAAATCGTTTGTCTTGCCCATTCACCCTCTGAATGGCACATACACAATCCATGTCTCAATTGTCTCAAGGCTTAAAAATCCTTCTTTAACCTGTGTCATCCTCTTCATCTACACGGATTGAAGTGGATTTAACAAGTGACATCAATAAGGGAGCATAGCCTTCACCTTGTTCCTAATGTTTTGAATGCTCAGAGTATATTTCTGTTGCCTTTGACAACAACACACAACCCAGATGAGACTGACTAACACACAGGGAGAAACTGAGCTAAACCAACCATCCGTAAAGCAAAGCAAAGAGAAGTGTGCTACTGCTTTGCTTTCCCCAAAACTGGCCGGGATATCAGTTTCCACCATCTGGGCCAGGCAAATCTCAAATTCAGCTTTTCTTACTGCGCCCAGAAATCTAACGGGCAGATTCTGTTCATGCCGAGGCATTACATCGAGAGTGGAACAAATGGGATTTCTCCTTTCTTTGATCTTTATGTTCAGACGCCTGCCATCTGCACGCAAACGCACCAGCGCGGCCCACTAACATGTAGACAAACGAAATGCATTAATATTGAAATGATAGCAATTATCCAAAGGTGCAGTGTACACATGACACATGCCGTCACTGCTTATGTTCAAATTCGATTATAGATATGAAAATCCTATCGGAGGATGGGAATCGTATACTGGATTGTGGATTGGTGTGACAATCTGTGTGTTGGATGCAGGCAGCACTGAGCTAGAGTAACACAGGAAGTGAGCCTGCAGTATTTTTAGCAGACCCACCAACAGAATATACATAGCAAACAGTCTAAATGACATGGTTTAGTGTAACGATGCTATTCCTTTCGGTCCTCTTATCCAGAGAGATTTACGCATAATCACATATAATTAGAGACTATTACGATCAGACAGCAGTACAGGGAGACAGGGAGCATGGGAGGAACATTGTGAAAAGGAGAGTAATCTGTAGGAAAAGGTGTTTATCTATTTCTCAGAAAATGTCGGATTTTTACCAGCCGTCTGGAAATCACACCCATTTCCCTGTATAAATGAAGACATAGCCTGACTCGTACTTTAAAAGCGCAGAAATTTCATCTGATGACAAATGCCCCAGAATTAGTGCAATAGGATATGATCACAAAGTATTTCTCCATCTCCCTGACTGCTGATTCTTTCACATCACCGGGAAAAATATTTGTCTTCCTGATAACTCCTGATGATAACTCATCCATCCACTCCTCCCATTTCCCCCTGTACAACTTCAACATAACGCTCTCCCATAAAGCTCTCCCCTCCATAACGACTCCTGTCCCATTCACCCCTGTCTCATCGGCGTTTGGACGTCGTAATTGGCCCAAATCATCATTCCCATCGCTCCTACTAAGAACAACCCTGCTAGGAACGTTTGCTTCTGCCTCCCTCCTGTGATGTAAATGAGGCCAGGCAGAAGCAAACGCTGGCAGATTGAAATGTTTCTCCCACACCTCATTAACCCTCCGAGGGCACGGGAAATAGAACCTTTGACAGGATGTCGGAGAGCAGTTAATGACCCAATCAGAGAGGTCGCCGTCAAGCAATTAGCATTAACCAAACGCCACAGGCAGCGGGGAGGATGCCTAAATGTGAGGCGACAGCCAGTTAGAGACAGGAGAGGAGAGAAGAGAGAAGAGGAGTCCCCTGTGGAATGGCTGATGGGAGGAGGATGTCACTAAAGTCATACATCATTAGGCATCAACTTTAAAATGATATCTGACATCCCTCTATTGAATTGAATTGTCAGGGATTTATACCCACAGAATATTAATTTGTTCTCCTAAGAATTTCCATTGAACAACCTGGTATTACCCAAACTATTATATAGTCGTTAGCTAGCTTTAGCAACATTCTATTTGATATAACCCTGTGAAAATCCCTTACAGGTGAATGAATGAGTCATGATGCTAATTCAACGGACACTTTGTTAGGTACAAGCCATCCTTTCCACCTCAGGCTGTTCATTCCGCTCCACTGTGTGGGCTTTGGAAACTTGCAGCACTATTCCCTCTCATCAGAACTCAGCCTACCCACTGTGTTGTTCACATGTAGCAGTAATCTACTACGAGCCACATTAATGTTACAGATAAAATGTTCCTTTCTCTATCCTCCTAGTCCGTCAACAGCTGTATTACGTAACCTCCTCCACCCCCGTCGTCCCCTAGGCCCATGTACACCTTACTGATGCAAAATGTTTCCTTGCAACATTCTCTTCAGGTGTTTGTTTTCGTTCTGTTGACCTAAACCCTTTCTTTGTTCTCAGGGAGCAGAATAAGCCGTCGACGTTACATTTGCGTGTACACAACATTTCAGATCAATCACAACCTCAACAACAATGTATGTTATGCTATTGTCATCTTCTGAGGTGGGATGTAGCTCAGGAACTACAGGTGGTGGTATGAAACTGGGTTGTCTACAGGCGGTGGTATGAAACTGGGTTGTTTACAGATGGTGGTATGAAACTGGGTTGTCTACAGGCGGTGGTGTGAAACTGGGTTGTTTACAGATGGTGGTATGAAACTGGGTTGTCTACAGGCGGTGGTGTGAAACTGGGTTGTCTACAGGCGGTGGTATGAAACTGGGTTGTCTACAGGCGGTGGTGTGAAACTGGGTTGTTTACAGGCGGTGGTATGAAACTGGGTTGTTTACAGGCGGTGGTGTGAAACTGGGTTGTTTACAGGTGGTGGTGTGAAACTGGGTTGTCTACAGGTGGTGGTGTGAAACTGGGTTGTCTACAGGCGGTGGTGTGAAACTGGGTTGTCTACAGGTTGTGGTATGAAACTGGGTTGTCTACAGGCGGTGGTGGTAGAACTGTGTTAGTTTTACAGATATCAGGTGCATTGCTTTGTGATCTTGTAAATCATTCTAAGTATTACACCACCAACACTTTGAACCTGTGTTTCCCTCTGCTGTGCCGTAGATGAGGAGAGAACGTTACATCTCTAACCCCCTGCATCAGTCTCATTACACACGCACGCACTCACTCTGGCACACGCACACACACCAACTCCATCAGTCTCATTACACACAGCTGAAGAAACGTCTGTCTCTCTTAGCGAATCGTCGTCAGAATCATTTAAAAAAAATAACAGTTTAGCATAGATTCATTCACCTCATCTCAACCTCTCACAGCATTCTCCAACAACACAGTATTGGAACCCGGAACACAGAACCATGCTTGATCTGTGGACAAAACAATACTGTGCTCTGCAGAACACAACATACACCTGGTCTAATTACAGTTTTTCTCAATTGTTTACACACAAATACTGGTACTTGAGACACAATGACCACAACATGTAACTCATGCACCAACCCCCTGAACCAATTCTGCTAAACTACAAGCACAATTCCTGCTTTACACTCAAATTGCAGTTCTAAAACACACTTTTTTCTAAACACTACACACAATTCTTTGCATTTGGCACAATTTTCATGCAGAAAATCTCTTGTTTTCACAATGAACACACTGCCATTCAAATATGCACACTGACTCATCACATGGGCAAACACCCGTCACACAGTTTTACAATTAGCAATCAGAGCTTTAGCATAAAAGGGCAACAGGTGAGCTCTTCTGTTTTGGAGCCATGGATGCCAACATTGGAAACAGAGGCAGAGCCAGAAGTGTTATAGAAGAGGGGGTGTTGTAATAGAAGAGTATGTGTTGTTATAGAAGTGGAGGAGTTGTTATAGAGGAGGATGTGTTGTTATAGAAGAGGAGGTGTTGTTATAGAAGAGGAGGCAATGTTATAGAAGAGGAGGTGTTGTTAAAGAAGAGGAGGGGATGTTATAGAAAAGGGGGTGATGTTATAGAAGAGGCGGTGATGTTATAGAAGAGGATGTGTTGTTATAGAAGAGGTAGTGTTGTTATAGAAGAGGAGGTGTTGTTATAGAAGAGGGAGTGTTGTTATAGAAGAGGGGGTGTTGTTATAGAAGAGGTAGTGTTGTTATAGAAGAGGAGGTGTTGTTATAGAAGAGGGAGTGTTGTTATAGAAGAGGGGGTGATGTTATAGAAGAGGAGGTGTTTTTAAAGAAGAGGGGGTGTTATAGAAGAGGAGGTAATGTTATAGAAGAGGGGGTGTTATAGAAGAGGAGGTAATGTTATAGAAGAGGGGGTGTGGTTGATTGTTGAAGAGGGGATGTTGTTATAGCAGAGGAGGTATTGTTATGGAAAATGGAGTGTTGTTATAGAAGAGGAGATGTTGTTATAGAAGATGGTTGTTGTTATTGTGTTCATAATGACTTTTCTGTAGACAATGCATGGCTCAGGTGAAGGCTACACACTATTAGTGGAAGGGTTGATTTCACTTGAGAATATAAAGATGACAAAGCTGCTTTGATATAATCGACTTTCATTCATAACCTTTATTCATCATTTATTCATAATTTGACTGTTTGATTGCATTCCTTAGTGCTTGATCAGGTTATTGACCTGGTTCTGTACATTTTGGGAAATTATTCACTCCTATTCCAAATGTCTAAATTGATTACAAACTGCTCTGCATCATTTTTTTTTGGTGTTTCTCTTGGTGTCTTGTGTTGATGCCTAATGCATTTCATTATGTTTGACTCAGAGCGTGAACTTTGCGAGAGCAGTGACATTTGTGTTTTTAATTAAGCTAAAATACAGGAAATATCCATTTTGAGATGTGATTGATCAGTTTCTGCACCAAAGGCAAAATTAAATCAACAGACATCTTTTAATCCATAACATTGACTTTAGAGGAGTTTTAAAGTGTTTTTTACTGGGGAGAATGGCTTATTCTGAGGAGAGAGAGAGAGATTTCAGTCCACGCTGGCACTCAAAAGACAACTCTCTGTAGAAAAGAAACATTATCCACACACACACACACACACGCACACACACACGCGCACACTCACAAACACCATGGTTTTGAGGTTGTATCATTAAACATTCATACCTCTATCATTTCCATATCCCGAGTCTCATACTTTAAAGAAAAAGATTATCACCATATTGTGTGTGTGTGTGTGTGTGTGTGTGTGTGTGTGTGTGTGGACTGCCAAGCCCATGGAAAAGTGGGACAGACATAATGAATCAAATTGACTGGGGACACAGAGAAAGGGGTTCAGTAAAAGAGGCCATCTTCACAGATGCTGTATGAAGTGGGGAATAAATTAAACATTACAATAGAAAATGGATAAAACAAGAAAAGAACCACAAAAAGAGCATCTGGAAGATGCTAACATCCCCCCTGCTAGCTTGAATACGCTCCCCATTGTATCTGTCAAAAAGCTTTCAGAACACACCCACTGAAAGAAACACATAAGTCATATTGAATGAATGTAAGGTATAGAGGCAACGGTTTCAGAGAACTCCGGAGATGGATCCTGATGGCTGAGAGGGAGATACAGTGATAGTCTCATGTGTTGATAGAGAGATAAATCCCATCGAAGTCAGGGAAATCCTCTGGACTTTTACTTAAATATACAGTATCTTAATCAAAAACAGTATGTATCCTTTTCTGTGTGAGGGCTAAGAGATTTTGACAGCATCGGGATAGCTTATAGACCACATGATCTAGGTACGTATTTTATATACAGCTTTTTGTTGATGTCTAGTCCAGCTCATCTATATCCAGCTCAATACATTACACTTCAACTGTATAATTGCTTTGGAACACATTGTGGGAGAGTTCCGGTGTTGTGGTCACTGGTAGTGAGGGGAAAGTGGTGGGGGTTGTGTGTGTGTTTCAGTGGAGTTGAGCAGAGATTTTGGTTGATCTCCCACTCTCAGCACTGGTGATTTATTCAATAGTAGCCTGCGCTCCGGAGCTAAGAGGGTTACGGATGAGGAGAAGGGAACTATTAGGTTAAGTACCTTGGAAAATTCAAATGAGCCATAATTGCACCAACCATGGGCTATTATACCCATTGGTGGCCTCACTTTCGCAAAGTCATTTAGAGATAATTTAGTGCCAGGGAGAGATATGTATCAAATGGGTTGAATAATGTGAAAGTGTGGGATTTCACTGATGGTGACCAGTCCTTGTGTGCACTTCAATTTCCACCACTCTCTCAATTGTTCCAAAGGGATAATAGGACTCCTGCTCCAGAAGAGCTCTATTCTCTTATAAAGTCATTATTCCATGGATGGAGAAACCCAGGCCTTTGCTACGTTTGACTTTGATCTGGGTAGGACTTAACCGGTCTTCTCACAAAATCGTCTGTACCGTCCGAACACAAGCATCTTGGGACTCATCTGAAGTTGGTATAGCCGATCTGCCAACTTCTGTCTGTAGCGTTCCGGCATTTTGGGTGACACACTAATATGGCGAGACTCCCACGAACACGTACGTGCCAGGTTCCTTTGCACCTAGGACGCCCACAGGCCTCACAAGACTCGTCAGAAGGTCCTGTTACGTTCGTCATTAAAGGTAGACCAAGGCGCAGCGTGATTTGGATTCATCATATTTTATTTTAAAGGTGAACCAGCAAAAAACAATAAACAACAAAACGAACGAAAAGCTTCGTAGTGCAAAAATACATGCAACCAAACAAAGATAATATCCCACACAGAAGGAGAAAAAAGGGCTGCCTAAGTATGATTCCCAATCAGAGACAACGATAGACAGCTGCCTCTGATTGGAAACCATACTAGGCCAATCAAAGAAAAAACAACATAGACATACAACACATAGAATGCCCACCCATGTCACACCCCGATCTAACCAAACAGAGCAAAACGTCTCTCTCAGGTCAGGGCTTGACAGGTTCCCCGGTATCATTTGAAATAATAATCTGAAGTATATACGGAGACTGTTTAGTGCCAAAAATAAGGGATGAAATACATGTAAAAAAAATAAAAAATATATGTTTCCTGATCTTTCAGATAAACTTCTTAGAGATGTGATTTTGGGACCATCTGTTGTTCCATCTAGTGAATCTGTTATTTAATGCATTTTTTATGGGCTAAAAGCAGTAAGGCCAAAGAACGAAAATAAATAGTTCGAGGGTCCTTAAAATTCTAAATCAAATAGCTAAATTATCCTTTCTATGGCCTTTTTAAAACAATTCTACATAGCTTAGTTGAACCCCCCCCCCCCCACACACACACACACAAAATCCATGTTTCTCACCATCATCCCTCTAGTGAACAAGAAAAATGTCAAAATAATTTACAAAGTAATAAGAAAGTATTGGAGGGCTTTTGACCTTGTGTTTATAAAAATGATCTAATTTTGCTGAGAGAAACCTCTTGGCCCTGGC